>NC_060140.1:410926985-411228951 GCF_021461385.2 Schistocerca piceifrons
TTTTTATATATTTATATATTATAGTTGATTAATTTTCTTCATTAACATGAAAGGAACATGCACAGGAAAACTTCAGATTAATTTTGGAAAGTCACTGATCTTTGCGGTATCAATGACCTCTAGCGTGATTAGTCTAGAGCGTTTTCTATTTTGAAGAAAGCCGAAAAGACAAAAAAATGATGCATCACGAAGGAGATATACGAATGGTTTGGAAAACGGTAGACGTGATGTGTATGTGCACTCAAACAAATATTTACAGTCTCAGAAAAACAGGATGATTTATTCATCAGAAAGAGCTTCACAAGTTGAGCAAGTCAGTAAGGCGTTGGTCCACTTCGCTGGTCATCAGGGCTCAGTTCGAAAGGTGACTCACCATTGATGAAGTTGCAAGCCGAAGACGTGTGTGTGGAGGCGCCGCGCAAAGTGGTGATACACCAACGCGGTTGTTGTGCGCCAAATGACCCGACAATCAGGAGTCATCGTCTGGAGTCCAATATTTTTCATAGTAGGATCACTTAGGTTATTATCAGCGGCACACTTACAGCACAGCGGTGCGTCGACAAATTCTACGATCCGTTTCGTTGCCCTTCATGGCAAGCTATCCTGGGCTTATGTTTCAGTAAGGTAATGTATACCTGCTCACGGTGAGAGTTGGTCAGAAAAAGCAGGACTTTTCGCTCCTGTTTGGTCACGGTTTACTGCATTGTCAACAGCTACTCACGGAATAATTCTGTTGTCATCCACGAATTTCTGTTGGAGTGATATGGACCGACAAGACACAAGAAATGAGCTGATACCCTTGAAACATCTAGGTTTAATAGCCGTAGTTATCAAAAGCTTCTAGGACCCGTCCAAGTAAACGTGTGGTCAGGAAGAAATTTGAAAAGTGGGTGCCGCTTCGTCAGTATAGAACACTTCAAGTTGTCTGTAAATTTTTAGCAGGCTTCTTATTTCATGTTTCCAATCCAAACAAACTACATCGTCAACGTTCGCTCTTTCACCTCACATCACATACATACTGAAGAGCCAATGAAACTGGTACACCTGATTAATTTCGTGTAGGGCCCCCGCGAGCATCCAGAAGTGCCTCAACACGACGTGGCATGGACTCGACTAATGTCTGAAGTAGTGTTAGAGGGAATTGACACCTCGAAACCTTCAGTGTTGTCCATAAGTCCGTGAGAGTACGAGGGGGTGGAGCTCTCTTCTGAACAGCACACATCCCAGATAAGCTCAATAATGTTCTTGTCTGGGGAGTCTGGTGGCCAGCGCTAGTGTTTAAACACAGAAGAATGTTCCTGGAGCTACTCTGTAGCATTTCTGGACGTGTGGGGTGTCGCATTGTCCTGCTGAAATTACCCAAATCCGTCGTATTGCACACTGGATATGAATGGATGCAGGTGATCAGACAGGATGTTTACGTACGTTTCACCTGTCAGAGTCGTATCTAGACGGATGAGGGGTCCCGTATCACTCCAATTGAACACACCCCACACCATTACTGAGCCTCCACTACCTTGGACAGTCCCCTGCTGACATGCAGGGTCCATGGATTCATGAGGTTGTCTCCATACCCGTACATGTTCATTCGCTTGATACAATTTAAAACGAGACTCGTCCGACCAGCCGGCCGCGGTGGTCTAGCGGTTCTAGGCGCTCAGTCCGGAGCCGCGCGACTCCTGCGGTCGCAGGTTCGAATCCTGCCTCGGGCATGGATGTGTGTGATGTCCTTAGGTTAGTTAGGTTTAAGTAGTTCTAAGTTCTAGGGGACTGATGACCATAGACGTTAAGTCCCATAGTGCTCAGAGCCATTTGAACCATTTTTTCGTCCGACCAGGCAACATTTTCCCAGTAATCAACAGTCTAATGTCGGTGTTTACTGGTCCAGGCGTGGCGTAAGGCTCTGTATAGTGCAGTCATCTAGAGTACACGAGTGGATCTTCGGTTCCGAAGGCCATATCGATGATATTTCGTTGAATGACACTTGCTGATGGTCCAGCATTGAAACCTGGAGCAATTTCGGAAGGATTGTACTTTTGTCACGCTGAACGATTGTCTTCAGCCGACATTAGTTCCGTTCTTACATAATCTTTTTCTGACGCAGCGACGGAGATTTGATGTTTTACCTGATGCCTGATATCACGGTACACTAGTGAAACTGTCGTACGGAAAAATCCCCACTTCATCGCTACCTCGGAGAAGCAGTGTCCCATCGCTGGTGCGCCGACTATAACACCACGTTCAAACTCACTGATGTCTTGATAACCTGCCACTGTAGCAGCAGTAACCAATCTAACAACTGCGCCGGACACTTTTCTTATAAAGGCGTTGCCGACCGCAGCGGCGTATTCTGCCCGTTTACATGTAATTTCATCAGTATCAGTTTCTTTGGCGTGTCGATATATATATGAAAAGCACCAGTTTGCTTTTGTTCTAGAACAAAAGCAAACTCGCGCATTTTATTTATTACAATACGGAAACAACTGACAAGACAGTTAGAATTACCAAGTGTTAGGTAGCCTGTAACTTCGAATTATAGAAGGTTACGGGTGGTCTGTCTTAATAGCGCCTTCGATGTATCGAATGAACAAGGATGCATGTGATTTCTTCAATTTAACGAGGTATGACCACTTAGATTTCCCGAGAAATTAGATTGAATGAAGTTAGAATTAGCAGGAGTCACACATAGAGATAAAAACTGAGTGCAACTTGCGTTGTTTTGCAGAAAGAAGTACTTTGTGAAAATTTTATGGGAGGTGTCGAAGTAACTTAGACTTCCAAGAAAAGTGCTTCCAGTACTATGACCATGTGATTTTCGTTATGGTACATACTGCCGTTTCAAGGGGCCTTTCTCACGGTGGGTTTTTACTACTGAATCAGTGTCATTTTACCAAAGAATTCATAACTGAAAGCTGAGACGTAAAGGCTGGAGTAGTACTGGCTCAGGAGAAAATGCAAACAACATGCAGGAGCGGTGGACATGATGTTATTACACCATGCTGTCGAGTCCATATCTACGAAAAACTTTGTTTAAAACTGACAATGGCTGTATAAATTTTTACTCCATGTCACTGATATAAGTTCGTAGGCATTTCGTTTACCTGGAATACGCATTTAACACAATATTCGGATATCAGAGTCGAGAAAAATCATCACTGTCAGTGAGGTCGAATCTGAAAACTCAAAAGGAAATATCTTCTGCTCTTTTAGCAAGTGGTCTAACATTCTGCGTGGTGTCTGTTTGTTCTATATCGTGTCTCCCTACCACTTTCGCGCAACGTCGCTCTGAGCGTGTTTTTTAGGGAATCGACTAGTTTGAACCTGGGATCTGTTGCTGGTAAGGAGACGCCAGACCACACATGACATGTAGAGTTCAGAAGAGTTCAGTGAGATTAGCGATGATATAACCAAATGCTTAATGATTTCAGCGTCAGCTCCACTGCACTCCCGGTAAGAGAATCTTAATACTAACTAAATTCAGTGGAAGGGGTTCAAGGCTTTCCTATTTTTAGTTAGCTGGTAAAATAACGTCGAAAAAGCAGTTAAGTTTACCATTGGAAATTTTATTCTACTCACAAAACATCGTTTATAAATTCCACTATTGATAAAAGGAAATGTTTTAATACAGGATGGTAAAAACCAACTGCGTTCAACAAAAATGTGAACGAATATTCCCTGAATGGATTTCCAAGCTCTACAATCGATTGAAGGATGACCTATGCCATATCACATCTATAATCTAGGTTTAAATTAAGTTTCACAAAAGAGAAAACTATCAAAATGGTCTACAGTGACCCTCAATCATCTTTAATTACTTATCTAACTTGTCGTAAATTACAGTGGCTGATGTGGCTTCTCAGTAACTATATAACAGAAAAATCATCGCATTTCAGATTTTTACTTCAAGTGGCAAATGTGAACACCATGTGCTTTAATTGACGATCGACGCTAGTATTATGCAAAAAGGGGGTGTAACAGATGAGACTTCTGCAGTTCTGAGTGAAGTTTTATGCGCTGTTATGCGGCATCGCATGCGTTCATTACCTTGTCGGTGTTCGTCAGGGGGCGGCGGGCAGCACAGCTCCCCTCACCTCGCTGTCTCGGAAGCAACTCCCTCCTAACTTCTCCTTACTACAATTTACCGAAGTTGGTTCAAAAAAACTATCTGGCTGTGTTTTCATCTGACCAATCAGGGTCTCAATGTTAACCTTAAGCTCTGCCTACAAAAATTCTGTCTATCCAATGAGAAACGTTATACTTTTCGTGGTGGGGAAATGTTTTTAAAGTTTGCAACGTAACAGACGCGAAAAAGTCTCACGCTAGAACTTGCAGCTGGTGTGGTCCTTTTAGTGTTATCGTAAGATCTATACTGTTCTTCTGGAGGGCTCTAGCTTTTAACATGGGCTGGGGGGTGGTCCTGACGTAACAGAGATGCGAAAAAGTCTCACGCTAAAACTTGCGGAGGGGGTGGTCCTAGCGGTTAGCTGGCAACGTTGGTGTCCATCCCTTATCGTAGGGCCTTCCAGCTTAACACGGTTCTGCTCTCGGCTTCTGTTCTCGTTTCTCCCCTCAGAACTGCATCTGTCTCACATTGGGAAGGTATGACATGCATTTAGGCATTCTTGTGTTAGTCTGTGGTATTCCATTTGCTCACTCGTTGCTCGTATTACTTTGGTTAATGTCACGATTTATTCGGAGCTATGTGACATACTACTGGATTTGGTTATGTCAGGGTTTTCATGGAAGGTGTTGGATTTGCCTGACACCTTACAGTGGTGTGTGTGTGTGTGTGTGTGTGTGTGTGTGTGTGTGTGTGTGTGTGTGTGTGTGTGTGCGTGTAGCTGAGTAAACTGCCATAGGTCACGTGAACCACTATATCTTCAAACCAATTCGAAATAAATTTGCTGAATGCGGATGCCTTGACTTCAGCTATGTTATATATATGCTGAGTTCGAGTCCTAGTCGACACAAAGTTCCGTGTGTAACTAAAAGGAGGTAATGTATTTATATGTAACACAGCTGACGGTAAGACATTCTCTTCCAGCGAATGTATTTCGAATTAATTTCGGACGCCTGTCAATCATATATACATAAGTCACAGGGAAGCAGGTGAAGCAGTGATGTACCTTCGAAAAAGAAGAGAATCCACCATATTGATGTCTATTAATGTCTACAACACCCACATCAACGGATTGGCCACGTATCAGCTGTATACGCAATCTTTCGCATTTCTTCACCTCGATAACCGGGTTTTCGAATACTTTGAGCGGTGTTTCCAGCGTACATTATTTCTATAGTCACTGGAATTGGAGGACATTACATTACATCTACCTCAATTAATTTGCTGTAAATGTTATTGACATTTAGTCACCTTATTACTTACAGCTCTCATTTAGAGTAATTTTCTGTCTGAAATCTTTTAAATGTGAAACGGTATTGAGTAGGAGGACCCTTTTATGTCCTATGGCATCGAAGAACTGAAATCGTTCAAGCGATTGAAACCATTTTGTGTTGAGAAAGAGATGCACGTACCTGTGGAAGTTGTCGTTCGGTCTTGAGTTATAGTGTTTCGGACGTACCAAACGCGCCGTATCGTTGCTGCTCAGAGTCGCATTCTGTCCCAGTGGTGCCACAACACTGGACCGAAAACACTTTCTGTTTTGTGTCCCCGACGCCGTCCGGTGCGTAAAGAGATGATTTATGAGCGTACTTCCAGAAAAGCGGAAGGAGGTTTCGTGGCGGAGTGATATATCGTCGCAGAGTCACGTACCGGCGAAAAGGCTACAGACGTGCTGACGTCACCCGTGGCGAGAGTGGGCCGTGCGTCGCTGCGAAGTGGTCTTCCGGCTCTCGGCCACAGAGTGCTACTCCCAGAGTAGCGGAGGGAGGTCGCACCCGCTACTCTCAGGTGTGAGCTCGCGGTAAGCCATCACAGTGCAAAGCGAACGAGCTCTTACTATAAACGTACACGAGAAAATGTTTTTATCGCAGCTCAAAAAAATATATCAACGATATTTATTTCTGAAGTAAAACAGAACAATCTACTTTAGAGATTCGCTAAGTTTCAGAATATTTACTACGTTCTTGTATTCTGTGTAGTAGTCTCCTAGGACTTTCGAAACAGCGCACACTCCACTGCAGAGTGAAAGTTCATTCTGGAGTGCATGTCATATTGTATGCGGTAGTATAAAAGTATGTACAGAACGCTGTAGTGACAGGCTGAGCGCCAACACTCGTAATAAAACTTTTTGCAATTCTCAATGAAGCACTTCGACAAAATGAATCATATATAATTACCGTAAAATATTTCGCACTAAATCAGGAATGGATTTATAAGTAAATTATGGCAACAAAACACGCTCTTTTAAACTGACAAATCTTTATGTCCCGATATAACATTAAAGAGCCAACCGGTTGCACATAAGCGTTAGGTACATCGACCAAGATTTCGACACGTACTAGGGGCGTCTTCATCAGAATGAACAGTTGCTAAATCGTAAAATTACATTGCTAAAAAGCAACAGTCAGAACTTTGAGCAGCTGTGCTCAAGTCAAAAGTAAAAGAAAACGTTGTACCTTCTGCCGAGTGTATCCAGCTGGGAAAAACATCAGAGTCTGATGTTGTTCCCAGCTGGGTAAGCGTTTATGTTACATTGAAACCAATATACGGTTACTGAATAACAGCCATGACCAAAACTGTAAATCTTTATTCAAACCCTTTTTGTATGTACAAACTGTGGTATTTCAGTACACTAGGAACGAAAATGAGTCGCAGGAAGGTACTGAAATAAGTTTAACATTTTCTAAGTAATAGTTTTAATTGTACTTTGGCGTGCCAACAATCATATCTAATTCTGTTTTTCCAAACTTTTTATAAATAGCCCATGTACATGTCGTTTATGGTTAACCAAACAGTCCCTTCATTCTAGAACTGTTACTTGAACATCGACAGCCGGAACTCGCCATTATCGACAGCCGGAACTCGCCATTATCGACAGCCGGAACTCGCCATTATCGACAGCCGGAACTCGCCATTATCGACAGCCGGAACTCGCCATTATCGACAGCCGGAACTCGCCATTATCGACAGCCGGAACTCGCCATTATCGACAGCCGGAACTCGCCATTATCGACAGCCGGAACTCGCCATTATCGACAGCCGGAACTCGCCATTATCGACAGCCGGAACTCGCCATTATCGACAGCCGGAACTCGCCATTATCGACAGCCGGAACTCGCCATTATCGACAGCCGGAACTCGCCATTATCGACAGCCGGAACTCGCCATTATGGACAGCCGGAACTCGCCATTATCGACAGCCGGAACTCGCCATTATCGACAGCCGGAACTCGCCATAATCGACAGCCGGATCTCGCCATTATCGACAGCTGGAACTCGCCATTATCGACAGCCGGAACTCGCCATTATCGACAGCCGGAACTCGCCATTATCGACAGCCGGAACTCGCCATTATCGACAGCCGGAACTCGCCATTATCGACAGCCGGAACTCGCCATTATCGACAGCCGGAACTCGCCATTATCGACAGCCGGAACTCGCCATTATCGACAGTCGGAACTCGCCATTATCGACAGTCGGAACTCGCCATTATCGACAGTCGGAACTCGCCATTATCGACAGTCGGAAATCGCCATTATCGACAGTCGGAACTCGCCATTTACGACAGTCGGAACTCGCCATTATCGACAGTCGGAACTCGCCATTATCGACAGTCGGAACTCGCCATTATCGACAGTCGGAACTCGCCATTATCGACAGTCGGAACTCGCCATTATCGACAGTCGTAACTCGCCATTATCGACAGTCGGAACTCGCCATTATCGACAGTCGGAACTCGCCATTATCGACAGTCGGAACTCGCCATTATCGACAGTCGGAACTCGCCATTATCGACAGTCGGAACTCGCCATTATCGACAGTCGGAACTCGCCATCATCGACAGTCGGAACTCGCCATTTACGACAGTCGGAACTCGCCATTATCGACAGTCGGAACTCGCCATTATCGACAGTCGGAACTCGCCATTATCGACAGTCGGAACTCGCCATTATCGACAGTCGGAACTCGCCATTATCGACAGTCGGAACTCGCCATTATCGACAGTCGGAACTCGCCATTATCGACAGTCGGAACTCGCCATTATCGACAGTCGGAACTCGCCATTATCGACAGTCGGAACTCGCCATTTACGACAGTCGGAACTCGCCATTTACGACAGTCGGAACTCGCCATTTACGACAGTCGGAACTCGCCATTTACGACAGTCGGAACTCGCCATTTACGACAGTCGGAACTCGCCATTTACGACAGTCGGAACTCGCCATTTACGACAGTCGGAACTCGCCATTTACGACAGTCGGAACTCGCCATTATCGACAGTCGGAACTCGCCATTATCGACAGTCGGAACTCGCCATTTACGACAGTCGGAACTCGCCATTTACGACAGTCGGAACTCGCCATTTACGACAGTCGGAACTCGCCATTTACGACAGTCGGAACTCGCCATTTACGACAGTCGGAACTCGCCATTTACGACAGTCGGAACTCGCCATTTACGACAGTCGGAACTCGCCATTTACGACAGTCGGAACTCGCCATTTACGACAGTCGGAACTCGCCATTTACGACAGTCGGAACTCGCCATTTACGACAGTCGGAACTCGCCATTATCGACAGTCGGAACTCGCCATTTACGACAGTCGGAACTCGCCATTTACGACAGTCGGAACTCGCCATTTACGACAGTCGGAACTCGCCAATTACGACAGTCGGAACTCGCCATTGTCGACAGTCGGAACTCGCCATTGTCGACAGTCGGAACTCGCCATTGTCGACAGTCGGAACTCGCCATTATCGACAGTCGGAACTCGCCATTATCGACAGTCGGAACTCGCCATTATCGACAGTCGGAACTCGCCATTATCGACAGTCGGAACTCGCCATTATCGACAGTCGGAACTCGCCATTATCGACAGTCGGAACTCGCCATTATCGACAGTCGGAACTCGCCATTATCGACAGTCGGAACTCGCCATTATCGACAGTCGGAACTCGCCATTATCGACAGTCGGAACTCGCCATTATCGACAGTCGGAACTCGCCATTATCGACAGTCGGAACTCGCCATTATCGACAGTCGGAACTCGCCATTATCGACAGTCGGAACTCGCCATTATCGACAGTCGGAACTCGCCATTATCGACAGTCGGAACTCGCCATTATCGACAGTCGGAACTCGCCATTATCGACAGTCGGAACTCGCCATTATCGACAGTCGGAACTCGCCATTATCGACAGTCGGAACTCGCCATTATCGACAGTCGGAACTCGCCATTATCGACAGTCGGAACTCGCCATTATCGACAGTCGGAACTCGCCATTATCGACAGTCGGAACTCGCCATTATCGACAGTCGGAACTCGCCATTATCGACAGTCGGAACTCGCCATTATCGACAGTCGGAACTCGCCATTATCGACAGTCGGAACTCGCCATTATCGACAGTCGGAACTGGCCATTATCGGTAGTCGGAACTCGCCATTATCGGTAGTCGGAACTCGCCATTATCGGTAGTCGGAACTGGCCATTATCGGTAGTCGGAACTCGCCATTATCGGTAGTCGGAACTCGCCATTATCGGTAGTCGGAACTCGCCATTATCGGTAGTCGGAACTCGCCATTATCGGTAGTCGGAACTCGCCATTATCGGTAGTCGGAACTCGCCATTATCGGTAGTCGGAACTCGCCATTATCTGTAGTCGGAACTCGCCATTATCGATAGTCGGAACTCGCCATTATCGACAGTCGGAACTCGCCATTATCGACAGTCGGAACTCGCCATTATCGACAGTCGGAACTCGCCATTATCGACAGTCGGAACTCGCCATTATCGACAGTCGGAACTCGCCATTATCGACAGTCGGAACTCGCCATTATCGACAGTCGGAACTCGCCATTATCGACAGTCGGAACTCGCCATTATCGACAGTCGGAACTCGCCATTATCGACAGTCGGAACTCGCCATTATCGACAGTCGGAACTCGCCATTATCGACAGTCGGAACTCGCCATTATCGACAGTCGGAACTCGCCATTATCGACAGTCGGAACTCGCCATTATCGACAGTCGGAACTCGCCATTATCGACAGTCGGAACTCGCCATTATCGACAGTCGGAACTCGCCATTATCGACAGTCGGAACTCGCCATTATCGACAGTCGGAACTCGCCATTATCGACAGTCGGAACTCGCCATTATCGACAGTCGGAACTCGCCATTATCGACAGTCGGAACTCGCCATTATCGACAGTCGGAACTCGCCATTATCGACAGTCGGAACTCGCCATTATCGACAGTCGGAACTCGCCATTATCGACAGTCGGAACTCGCCATTATCGACAGTCGGAACTCGCCATTATCGACAGTCGGAACTCGCCATTATCGACAGTCGGAACTCGCCATTATCGACAGTCGGAACTCGCCATTATCGACAGTCGGAACTCGCCATTATCGACAGTCGGAACTCGCCATTATCGACAGTCGGAACTCGCCATTATCGACAGTCGGAACTGGCCATTATCGGTAGTCGGAACTCGCCATTATCGGTAGTCGGAACTCGCCATTATCGGTAGTCGGAACTGGCCATTATCGGTAGTCGGAACTCGCCATTATCGGTAGTCGGAACTCGCCATTATCGGTAGTCGGAACTCGCCATTATCGGTAGTCGGAACTCGCCATTATCGGTAGTCGGAACTCGCCATTATCGGTAGTCGGAACTCGCCATTATCGGTAGTCGGAACTCGCCATTATCGGTAGTCGGAACTCGCCATTATCTGTAGTCGGAACTCGCCATTATCGATAGTCGGAACTCGCCATTATCGATAGACGGAACTCGCCATTATCGATAGTCGGAACTCGCCATTATCGATAGTCGGAACTCGCCATTATCGATAGTCGGAACTCGCCATTATCGATAGTCGGAACTCGCCATTATCGATAGTCGGAACTCGCCATTATCGATAGTCGGAACTCGCCATTATCGATAGTCGGAACTCGCCATTATCGATAGTCGGAACTGGCCATTATCGATAGTCGGAACTCGCCATTATCGATAGTTAAATTCTTCTGTAGTCTGTTGTAATTTTCATTAATTATTTCTCCTGCCTTGGACGAAACTCTCTCTGCAGGATGTGAAGTCACTGAACAGCACAAATATTTAGTGGCCGTTACAAACAACATACTATTAGATATTGTCAAGGTTTCGAATACACAAGCCCTCTAGTCTCTTACAGGTTTTTTCAAAATACTAACACAGGTGAATTATGGAATCACTGACTGATGTACCGACAACGAAGTTACGCTGTTGTTGATTGGGCAACAAAGTTGATAATTCGATTTCAAAATGGTAGATGTATTAGCACTGCTAATGGATGCTTCTGTTTCAAGTATCGTTCTTTGGATTGATGCGATATATCTGTGCAGCATTGTCTGCATCACGAAATGTGCTAAAACCAAGTATTTTTAAACCTAGGATCTAATAACATCACAAGCATATTAACAGTCCACGTGTTAAATGATTTCAGTCTTTCATTACTGATTCAATCAAGAAATCCAGAACACTTCGTACATCATTAATTGTTAAGGCGCTTGCCAAATCTGACAACTTTGCAGAAATACCTCGTATAAGAGGTATAATTAAGGAAGCAGTGAAATTGTTGTCGTTGCTACTTCAAAAGGTTGCAGAAGTCCTATTATCTCTTGTACAGCTAAGTAATTTTCTGCTATGGGGGAAGGTGGTGCTTTTAAAATTTCATTGACCGAAATCGCAAGCTCACTTCATACTTCCAGAATCTGCTACTCCATCGAGACAGCACCGCTTGAATCAGTTTCAGTTCTTTTTTGTTTGCGCTTTTTGAGAATTGCGCAGTTTGCAACTGGCTAGTGTCGAGCTATGAAAGAAAATCACAACAGCCTTCTTTCTCAATAAAATGTCGGAAAATGATTCTACTTTGAAACAGTCTTGTACTGTTAAGTTGATGCAGCCGGCAAGGCAGTGCGAATATCTAATCCTTAAGATTTCAGTAGTTTTTTTCTTTTTTTTTCGTTACAGCTGCAGCATTGTCTGTAACCAGTACTACTGTCTCATCACGAATATTGTATTCTAGTGAGATTTTATTGATCTGAAAAAAAAATTTGATGTTAAAATCAACTGCCAATATGCCCGAATTTTTGCATAATACGCTCAAAAAATTCTTTTTTCGTGTTGTTATCTGAAAAATTACTTTCATACATAAAAAAGTAATTTTTATAAAAATCGGGCCAATATATTACTTGTCGATGTTAAGTTAAGCTTCAGCATCTTAGAAATACGGGGAAAGCATGAAGAAGGAGGAGGAGGAGGAGGAGGAGGAGGTCACAACGAGGAATAGGGAAGCGGGAGGGACAATGTTTACTGGTCTGTCACGCAATGATGCTATCTTAGGTGTGCATTCTTGCTGGTGAATTGCAGCAGATATGGTACAAACTACACACGAGAGTAACAAGGTCTAGTTAACGCTCGTAGAACAGAACGGAGGTGGCTTCGTCGCTCATTGTCTTGTTTCTGAGGTGAATTCACAGTCAATACAAAATAGGGCCATCACTCTACTGTAGTGCTGCAGCTGCTCATCGCTGACGTTGGCAGCACTCGTGATCATAAAGACATAGAGCGTATAACTTTTAAAAGTTTTCTTGGGAGCTCCACCGTTCACTGAGAGAAGCGCTCGGAGAGGTATAAAGAGCACAGTAGCAATGAAGGGTAAGGAAAGGTGCGGCGAGGCACCCTCACCGATCATACCAATATATTCTTATAATACACCCGAGCCGCTAAAAGTTTGCACTTTGAAGATTATGATAGCGTTTCATCGACTTCACTGTCGTTGCGATACAACAGCTTCCATTAAATAATAAATGAGAGTTTCCCATTCCCATCGAAAAGTTTCGATTCGATTACCATGTCCTGTATTTACAACTTGCTATGGTCAGCCCTTTTGGCAGAAGATGTGCATTAATGCTGACGCCATTTTGTAAGCACTAGAAGTTTAATTCTGTTCCGATTCACTAACACAATGGAAGCACTGTCATATGGTGTTTATGTACTCTGAAGACGCCACGACCAGCTGATTCTGAATGTTGTATAAATTTAAATTCAGACGGTGTGGGATTCGCGTTCGTTTCTCACTTGCTCTCTGTTATTATGCAAACCACAGACTGTGGGACAAACTTGCATCTCTCAAGTGTAAACTTTGGACAGTCAGCTGTAAATGGCGCGCGGAAGTAATGTTTTGAGAGAGCGCACTATAGAGACATCCACGATCAAACGTATTGCTTATTTGTTGCTGTAGCGCAGTTATTCAATGAGTTGTTAAGGGTGGCAAGGCCGGCCGGTGTGGCCGTGCGGTTCTAGGCGCTTCAGTCTGGAACCGCGTGACCGTTACAGTCGCAGTTTCGGATCCTGCCTCGGGCATGGATGTGTGTGATGTTCTTAGGTTAGTTAGGTTTAAGTAGTTCTGAGTTCTAGGGGACTGATGACCACAGATGTTAAGTCCCACAGTGCTCAGAGCCATTTGAATCATTTTTTAAGGATGGCAGTGTCCATAAGCAGAACACAAATGACACGACAGCTCCATTTGCTATCAACAAGGCGGGGGTAGGAGGTGAAGCTGCAAACAAAAACTCCAGGTACACCGTCTTGACTTGTACAATGAATGAATCGAAACTCGGTGCGGCAGTGACAAGTTAAAGAAAAAAGTCTTTAAAAAATTACTGACATGTCCCATAAATTCTGCGCTGTGTATGACCTCCATTTTTTGTCACTTTTAATACGGATGAAATCAATTTTTTGTCCATTATAAAGTGGCTAGTCAGTGCCAGTATGCCTCCAGTTGCGTGACCTGTCCACATGTTCGTTGAACACTCAAAAAATTTCGTTCTGAGGGCTTTTTCTAACTTATTTTTTGTTTCCTCATATAGTTCTGCGTCAGTGAACATTTAAATGTGGTTTTATCTGGCAGCTCACATCTACAGTTTAAGGCATGAACTTTTTTGTTTTCTTTTTTTTTCAAATCTTAATGGTCGGAATTTCTGTACGACAGTATATCAAAAGCAATCATTCGTGCACAGAGAGAATCAAGTTGTTTTTTCTTCGCTTTTGAATTGGCGTCGTGCAACTGACTTCTATTAAAATAATTTTTATAGAGCTTCTTGATTTTTCGGTTGCACCTCTTACACTTGATCTAGCTCAAAAGCTGAACCCTCGCCTTTCAGTTCTATTTATAATCCATGCTTCTCTAATTTTTCACCATGCTTTCTTTTTAAGTGGTCTCATAAATTGGTCGTGCTCCGTGGATGTTTATATTCTTTACAGCAGATGGTACACTTCACATAACTACTATCCCCCGCTTTCTTGAAAAAAATTCCACAGAGATAATTGAGTTTTACTATTCGTTTTGAGAAAAAGAAATTACTTATGCGCCTCTCGCATACAGAATCTTCGGGGCGCGCGATTTCCTCGACCAATAGAGACTAACGGTGGCACTCTAAAGTACTGATCGTTTCAACTCTGCATCATTCGGAACACTTCATGGCGTCTGTGCTCTTTGTGTCACTGGTGGCAACCACTGCGGTTCAAGAGTTGTAGCACTATTGTTGCGTGAAAAAGAATAATCATGTTATGTGGTGTTTAAATAACGGAATGAGTGACAAAGAAGAAATTGTTGGCACATTGAGGTCACTTCCTACGATACCCTGAAGAACTAGAAGCTTTAGGGGCAACAATCTTCGTCGTGACACTAAAAATTATTAACGATGTCGCAGAATGCTGTAAACTGGAGAAAATAAAAATAATGGTGAGCTAATTCACACACTTCGCAAGTTCCAAACAAGGGGTTTCAACATTACCGGAGAAGAGTTTAGGAAATATCTACAGGATTAGGAGTTTTTGCAGAAACATTCCCTGGCATTCTTCTTGGCAAAAAGAGATTAGTTTCGTCTCACATCCACTGAATATTCACGTTTCACCCGAATGACTTATGAACATGAATTGCAATTCTGTGAAAGCCGATAGCGTGTATATACAGCTGTATATTTTAATGATTATGTCCAGCCACCATACAAGAAAAAAACTTGACACTCGATAGGTTAATTTTGTGAGAACTGGTGCATCCTTGAAGGAACAAGCTGCGCTAATCGAACGCAACACAGGCAACATACGAGTTTCATTTGCGCTTCTACAAAAGCAGAAATGATACATGAACGTTAGGATTGCGTTTTGTATTTGTATTTTCAAATCATCTTATAAATTAACAAGCACAATTGAAGATACTTTAAAGTAATGGAGACTCAGAAAAGGACAATAGGTGGGGGGGGGGTGCCTAATTAATAACGATAACAATTGTCTTTATTTTAAAATGTGTTATGCAGTACTGTCACAAGCGTTCAACAAATCTTTAAAATGTCATTTTCTCTCTACAAACTGCTTTGCATTACAACAGCCTTATTTACATTTGTGTTTCTTGTTGCAAGTTAGTGTGCTCACACATTTGAAGATGACAATCTGTATAATGCGCATTCATGAAGTCATGTTATTTACGTGTGCAATTTTTACCGTAAGAATCTAATCGTTAAGACATAGCAGGATGAGTTGTCTGTCATCACCGGAAGAAAAATAAGAAAATTCTATTAACAATACACGTTTGTAAACAGCAGAGCCTGGCCAAGGTGTCGCAGTGTTTGATGTTGACTAAATGTCTCAATACAGTCTACTTTCGCTCTACACTCAACACGCCATGGAGGTGAAAGGCTCCGACAACTTTCGCGCGTCAATTACTGAAGAATTGCATTATTAGTGATATGACTAACTGTAGATAAACCAGGCTATTGATACGGGCGATAGAGCAGACGCTATCGATTAATCGACAGTTTATCGATGTTTGAGTATCACTACATCCCAGAGCGTATAAGCAAGCATTATTAAAATCTTTACACACATTGGGCTGTATCTGCCAGTATGGGGAGATAACTGAATACGACGAACTGCGCGGAGTGGTCGCGCGGTTTGAGGCGCCGTGCACGGATTGCGCGCCCCTCCCGCCAGACGTTCGAGTCCTCTCTCGGGCATGGGTCTGTGTGTTGTTTTAAGCATGAGTTAGTTTAAGTAGTGCGTAAGTCTAGGGTGCGAATGACTTCAGCAGCTTGGTCCCTCAGGAATTCACACACATTTGAACATTTTGAATACGTCAATTGCCGATTTGTATATTACCGTGTACGAGTCGTATTTTTGCGAACATGCATCGATTTCACTAACATGAGATACTTCATTCCACAACGTCGAGGTGTAATGCAATATATTCTATACGACAGATATTTATTTTGCTTTTTTCCGGTTTTTCTAACATGTTACTTTCCATAATAGTGGATCGTGATCAAATCATATGCACTGTTTCAATAGCTTTTGCACAAATTTTATGTACAAAAAATATATTTAAAAAATGGTGTATGCAAAAATATATTTCAATAAAACATTTAGCACTAAATCTCGAATGGATTTATATTTAAATAATCGATAAGAAAAATGTACTTTTAAACTGATAAAACTGTGTAATTTATTTTTTTATTTATTGTACGTACATACAATAAGAACAGAATGAAAATGAGTCACACAAAAACACTATGAAAAGCGTTTAATATTTCATAAATAGATAGTTTTAACTATATTTTTACATGTCGCCAATTATATCAGGACCTGTTTTTCTGAACTTTTCATAAATACCCCTCATATATCCCTTTCTTTACTTAGTATATTTTTTCTCAGTCTCAGTATCTCTCTCTGTGTGGTTTAGATACGGTACCATGTCAGCGCTATGATGAGCTGATGTATACCAGTTGGAATTAATACAGAGCAGAAATGTTTTTATTTGCATCTTTAGTCATCATCGGAGTCGAGAATCATCCCTTGCCTGCCCTAAGTTAACTACGCAGTATTTGTTTCCTGTTTATAATATGGAATTCTGTAGATAATTGCAAGACACTGAATTAGCTAAGAAGTGCTTCGGTTTGAAAATTACTATCTGCAGAATTTGTATAGTGCAGTAGTCGGTGCACCGTAACATTTTCTAAAAAGTACCATTCGATGAGAAGGAAATTACGAAACATCTTCTCGTAATTACTCGTATATGTAGACGGATGCAGACGAGAACGATCACGATGTGCAACAAGATAAAAAACGGCAAATGTATCCAACCAGGGATCGGTAACAACAATTCGACATATGGGGCATTAAAATTGAATGGTGCGCATTTCGAAAGCTTCAAGGAAACAAATACCTCAAAAGATCTTAATACTCAAGAAAGCTGAAAAAATAATGTAAGTCACAAAACTAAGGGAAAATGTGACAATTACTATCAAGAGAGGAATGTTAAAGTCACTTCGCAAAAATCCGGATAATAATGGGCACATATGATTTTCACCTATACTGCGTAGCGAAAACTGGCTGGGACGTGTAAATACGGATGCATTTATACGAAATGTATGGTTTTATTGCTTCTCCTGAAGTGTCGTCTGAAGTGTGTGTGTTCGTGTGTTTAGAGTGTAGCTGTCTCAGCGTCGACTGATCATTAGACTGTAACCTGCTTCCCTTTCCTTTTCTGTTTCTTTTGGATTTTCCTTTCCAATAATCCTGCTGATTATGTGACGTGCTATGACAGTCGATGACTAAAGGAATATATATATATATATATATATATATATATATATATATATATATATATATATATATATATATATATATTAGGGTGGTCAATTGATCGTGACCGGGCCAAATATCTCACGAAATTAACGTCAAACGAAAAAACTACAAACAACGAAACTTGTCTAGCTTGAAGAAGGAAACCAGATGGCGCTATGGTTGGCCCGCTAGATGGCGCTGCCATAGGTCAAACGGATATCAACTGCGTTTTATCGAAAAGGAACCCCCATTTTTATTGCATATTCGTGTAGTACATAGAGAAATATGAATGTTTTAGTTGGACCACTTTTTCGATTTGTGATAGATGGTTCTGTAATGGTCACAAACGTATAAGTACGTGGTATGACGTAACATTCCGCCAGTGCGGACGGTATTTGCTTCGTGATACATTACCTGTGTTTAAATGGACCGTTTACCAATTGCGGAAAAGGTCGATAACGTGTTGATCTATGGTTATTGTGATCAAAATGCCCAACGGGCTTGTGCGATGTACGCTGCTCGGTATCTTCGACGACATCATCCAAGTGTCCGGACCGTTCGCCGGATAGTTACGTTATTTAAGGAAACACGAAGTGTTCTGCCATATGTGAAAGTCAACCACGACCTGCAACAAATGATGCCCAAGTAGGTGTTTTAGCTGCTGTCGCGGCTAATCCGCACATCAATAGCAGTCAAACTGCGCGAGAATCGGGAATCTCAAAAGCGTTGGTGTGGTGGTTTTGTTAGTATTGCCAGGTCTGATAAGACGTGTAATAATAGGGCGTGAGCAGAGTCAAATATTGTTGGTACGGAAATACTGCTTACTCGTGTGAGACAGCATTATCAGTACATGGTAGGGATTGGAAAAGGCCTCAAGTGGGTCTCCTTTCGGTCGGCTGGTCGAATCATACAATATCCAGACTTCCGAGATATCGAGTTTTGTGGGGAACTTGGATGTGGCAGCGGCCAGATGTTGCAAAGTAAGGGAATGTGAAAACAGGCATTCCCGTCGTCGAGATCCCGTTCGACCTCGTCCGAGGACCGAAAGGCAGGATCGCCGTATTGTGCACCGAGCGCACCGTAGCTCCTCTACATCCTCGCCTGCCAGCAGGCGAAAACATGTAGTGTTGGTCGGAGACTATCAGTAGCCAGACCAGGAAGTTACCCCCCAATGCGCAACCTGCCACTAACATCACAACGTGAATGGCTGCGTTTGGAGTAGTGAAGTGACGCGAGGATTACTGATAAATAACGTCGCCCTGAGTTCAGTGATAAATCGAGGTCCTCAACTACCTTGGTTAACCGTCGTGGACGAGCATGGCGGCGACCAATAGAGAGTTTCCGTTCTCCCAATGTTCTTGAGGGGCGTTTTGGTGTGGGGAGCCTTCAGGTATAACTACAGGGTTGGGATGGTAGTGACTGAAGGGGAGACTGAGACACAAAGATAAGTCAAGTACATTGTTGTAACGTTATCGTGGTGCCATTTTTCAGTAGGACAATGCTCGTTGACATCACTCGTTGTCGTGTCTTCTGAAGAGTGAGCTGCCAAAGCAAGGTTGTTACTTCACGTTGCAACGACAACAGAAGATATGTGATATGTTAAGAAGAACGCTGCAATGTCGTCCCTTCGGACTTGCATTCATGTTAGAAGGTAAGGGCATTGACATGACTACAACCTATAGAAACTATATGAAACGTATTCGCAGCATGCGAATACGAACAGCCATCATCTGTATACACGAATGACAACGAAATTTGTGCCAGAACGGGACTCGAACTCTGATTTCGCGCTTTGCCCGAGCGGTCATCTTAACCAGTCTGGCTATCCGTGCATGACTCATACCAGACCCAGACTCTCACATGTCGTCCCTCCTGCGTCATAACCTATACTCTAACACCTATTGTTTAATTTTCGTACAGGGGAGGACATTTCAATTGGAAGTCGCTGCCTGGTATAGGTGGATAAGTACGATATTGCAGTGCCTGTGTTGTTAACAGGAACTCAGGAGCGACGACATTGGAAGTTTGGATCTGGCCGTGAGTCATGCACGGATAGCCGAAGTGGTTAAGGCGACCACTCGCGTAATGCTCGAAAACCGGTTTCGAGTCTGGTGCGGCACAAATTTTCGTTGTCATTCCCTTATACAGCTGATGGTTGTTTGTATTCGCAACTGCAAGTACATTTCATATACAAGAGAAGATAGTCGCTGCAAGCAGCATATTTGAATGAACGACATCGGAGTAGCCAGGCCCAGAAACGTTTCGCTACGCTGCTGTAACCCCTCTTCTACTTACGGCGGTGCACAGGACCGCTCAGCCCGATTTGGGATCATCGACTAAGAAGATAGCATTGTTTGTTATTAAGACAGCTGTGTGATTTTTGTATTAGGCAGAACTCTATGTGAAACTTATTGGTAAATGTACTCTGAGTGAGAGACTGGCATTTTGTCTGTATCAAGCGATATGTTGTCGTTCAAAGACAGCTGTAAATATTCATGAGATTCCTGTGAAAATGGATTGTACAAAGTTAAGTAATTCTTGGTGTCTACGTTATAATAAAGTGAACAAGTATTTTGCGTGATACAGTATCAACTCGGCCTCCTCCAGGACCAAAGTAAAGAACCCATGATTGTACTTATGAGTGTATTTCCGTCCGGTACAACACTTAACTTTCTGCGTGACATACTCTTGTAGCCAGCAATGTCCCCAGGTCTCATCCCGATTGCCTATGTATGGGACAAGCTTAGATGTCAACTGTCCTAGTACCAGTACTCAGGATAACAAAGACCAGTAGCAGTTATGGTCCACCACGCCTCTGGAAAGAATGTATCACACTGATAAGTGGGCTCTGTACTTTGTGAAGTCGCCCCGAATTTGTAATTAAGTATCATCATATACCTTATTTATAATTAGTTTCTCTTCCTCCTTCCATTCTGGATGCCTCACTTTTCTTGTCAGACATTAGTAATCTTGCTCCTCCAATAAATACGGTCCTCATTGTAACTTTTTTTCCCATTTCGCACCGATGGATCATTAATTCTCTTCTAGAATGGCTCTTCCTCATAGTTTCGCGGCAGTGTGTTGTTACATCTCAACAATATAAAACAAATTGTTGGTGGGACGTTCATTTTTACTTTATACATTTCATCTCAGTATTTTCAAACCAACAAATGGAAAGTTTCTTTGATACAATCTCAATGCTACAACTTTATCAAATAGCTAAAACGAAATCTATTTGATTCCTCAGGAATGCTTCACTTTGGCACAAACTACAAGCTTAGTGCCCACAGTACCCGTCGGATTTATAATCGTGGGTCGAAAAGGCAAAGCCAGCTTTAATATCACACAAAGATATACGCAGAATGTCAAGGGCACACACGAAAATTTTATTTCCGAAAATTATATTATAATAAAATGTATCCGGTAACTTACTGACTAGCATAATTCGCATTATGTAGAATCATTATTAGTAGAACCTTGGAACACACAGACTGAACTAGAATGAACGACTCAACAGTCACCACATGGTAACATGTCGCCACCACACGTCACCATGTGTAATAGTAGCGAATAGCACCTATGAACCTAACAGAGAACTAACAGTCAAATGACGACATTCAACAAGTAACTCAAACTAGCATCACGTAAGATATAAAGGATTAGTTTAAATGCACGCAAGGACGACAACAGTCTCGAGGAATGGCTAAGGAATGTAGGCAACCTACGATTACAGAGGCACAATATATCAAAGCCATGACGCTCTTTCCAGAACAAGGATATTTTATTCTCCTCAAATCGGCAGACGGCAGCCTTTTGTTCCATCAGAGAAGATAAAAAATAGTATTCTTACCAGCAGACGAACGGAACGTCACAGTGCCCCTTCCTCGTCTTGGCTGTGGCAGTAAAACGGATTCTTCACTTAGTGACATAAAAAGTGAAGATCGACTCCAAAGAAATGATAAAACGGAAGATGCTTCCACTCGATGTCTATAGGGGATATTGAGAAATTGCAGGTGGGAGCTGCCGTTCTCGTGAGGCTGTACACCTTGCCCAAAATTCAAAAACAAGGTTTGGCATTACGACCCTCTGTTTTTAATTTGGGTGCACCTCATCTTTAATGCTGTGGAGATCTGGGAGTTGTTCCTCTCCATTATGTCGGCGAATGTGAACGTCTCATCACCTTCTCAATGGAATTCATGAGACGTTTAAACACTAAACCTATGTCCCTCTAATCTGCTCGTGGTTTTTGTAGTTGTCTCCCTGTTAACAGATTTCTGCTTGAAGAGTCATTGAATTTAATGAGTGACATGTTGTATGTGTAGTTTTCAGAACTTTGTCATGTGCTTGCATGAGTTTACTTTCTATTGGATTAACATTTTTGGGAATTAATTGAGGGAGTGGCTATGTGAAGTTCCTTATCACCCGTAGTTATTTATTTATAGAGGACTTTGAAGATAGGGCACTGAGGGTGGCAAACTTAAAAGCAACATCTTTCTGGAGGTATGACGATGATGTATTTTTCATCTGACCACATGAAGCTGATGCACTTAACCGCTTCTTGGAAAATTTTAACGCCCTACAACCCAGCACTAAGCTCCCATTTTTAGACGCCCTCGTTTGCAAATAAAATGTTGGCACGTACTAACTGATATCTGCATGGAACTTTTAATACTTAAGGGCAGTGTCCCCGCTGCATGGGGGCATTACGAAACTGATAGTATGACCGAGGTGTGAAGTGGTTGGTCAGATAGGGTAAGTGAGTGCACCGATTCACTGGAGCAAGCCGTGAAGGGAGATGTAAGCTGCTGTCTGGAGGGCCACCGTGCGAGAGAAACTTAGAATTTCCGTAACGGTTGGGTAAATTGTACTGCTGCGTACTTGTGAACACTGAGCAATGTGCTCAGACCCTGACTGTCTAAAACTATAGGCTTTGAATATTCAATAAAAATACAAACTCACTTCCAGAAAGGCTACAGAAAATCTGACGACACCATCGAAATCACAATAAAGAGTCGAATCCACTGAAAATAATTAGCACACTTATAAAGTAAACAGAGTTCTTGTCAAAGGCCGTGAAGAGGTGAGTACACCTGTTGTCAGATTAGAGAAGTAAAGCACTGTCGGGCGTGGACAGCACCTGAGTGGGTGACCATCTGATACGCTGCATTCTGTTGACAATTTTCCCTTTGCCTTTACGGCTGTGGGGACTTCAAGGGTGCTGGCATAAAACCCCTGATCGTCAGTCCTTGCACAAAGGTACTGCATTCAATTCCAAACCTCTGCACGGTGTCTCATGGAGTGAGGGCACGCAGCACTGTTGATGGCGGTCCGTACTTTGGGTGGGGTCGCTAAGTTCGGGGGCCTACTTGATGCTCTTCGACAGAAGAAGACTGCGTGTCGGCACCAAGTTTCACCCTCTGACTTCTGTCTCCAACTCCAACTACACTGAACACACAGGAATTACCTGCGCTTACACTTACAAACACAGCTCCCATACTTCGCGAAGGAAAGGTTCCTGCGGGCATGAAGGATAGAAAAAAACCATTCTAATTAGACTGCTGAACCTGTCTTTAGGGGTCCGCCAGCCACTCCTGCTATACGTCTTTATTTTACTGACAAAGTTATCGACAATTCCTTATAAAGTTGTTTGTAAAAGCAATAACGAAAGGCACAGACACGCTACATATGCGCGCAACCCACAGTTCGATATATCCTCACGCCAGTTATGAAACGACAATATTGATCTTATTGTTGAAGGGCTACATAAAATGTTACCAATATGTTATTTAGTATTTCAGAAAACAGAACCAAAAACAAAAGGCTCTCCACGGAAAACAACGCTGAGTTGGGAGAAGTAATAAGTTACCTTCTAACATCATGTAGGACCTCTTTTTGCCCGGTGTAGTGCCCCAAGTCGACGTGGCATGGACTCAACAAGTCGTTGGAAGTCCTCTGTAGAAATATTGAGCCAGCTTGCCACTATAGCGCTCCATAATTGCGAAAGCGTTGCCGGTGCAGGATTTTCTGCAGGAATTGAACTCTCGATTATGTTCCATAATGTACGATGGGATTCGTGCCAGACAATCTGGGTGGAAAACTCATTCGCTCGAATCGTCCAGAATCTGCAGCTGCGGACAACTGTGGAGCGTTGCATGACATCGTCGTTTGAGAACATTAAGACCATGAATAGTGGCTTCTAAGTAGCCAAACAGAACCATTTCCAGTCACCAATCGGCTTAGTTGGATCAGCGGACCCAATCCATTCTAAGTAAACACAGCCCGCAGTATTATGGAGCTGCCACGAGCGTGCACAATGGATTTTTCACAACGTGGGTCCTTATCTCTGGTGGGGTCTGCGCCAAACTCCAATCCTACGCTTTCCAACTAAATGGAAATGCCGTGTGGCTAGGGCGTCCCGTAGGGGAGATCGTTCGCCTGGTGCAAGTCTTTCGAGTTGACGCCACTTCCGCGACTTGCGTGTCGATGGGGACGAAATGATAAGGACACCACAACACCCTGCCCTTGAGCGGAGAAAATCTCCGACCCAGCCGGCAACCAAACCCTGGCCGTTAGGCATGGCGCACTCCGTCGTGCTGACCAGGGGCGGACTCTTTCCAACCGCAACCGGTATTTTTCTGACCAGGCCAAGGTTTTCCAGACGTCTGGGGTCCGTATGCGCATCAGTGGGGTTAGGGTCTTTCCTAAGTTAATCAGAACGTCCTCATCTTCGAACCCGGGTTCGAAACCCACCACCGCTTACATTTTGAATAACAATCATCAGCAATGACGGCCGAAGACTTCCGGCATAAGAAGTCATCCTCTTTCTGCCTTGGGGTGGGAAAATGCCCCTAAAAGGCAGAAGAAGCAGCAATCATCAACAGCTTGAGGATGCGGAAGGCAATGGGAAGCATGTTTTAAAGACAAATAACGTTTAACCACAGGACATGTCGCCTGTAACTGAAGAAGTGTCCCTTAGCGAAAGATTAGTCCCTCTTTCGGATCTCCAAGAGGGTAATACCAGATACCAAGGGAGAGGTGAATATGAGAAAAAGATCGAATAACCAACGAAAGCAAAGGCTCGATGTAGATATAGTGGGCGTCAGTGAAAAGAAGTGGATAGCAGACAAAGATTTCTGGTCAGATGAGTATAGGGTAATACCAACAGCAGCAAAAAACCGTACAACGGGAGTAGGATTCGTTATCAGTAGGAAGGTAGGGCAGAAAGTCAGTTGCTGTGAACAGTGCAATGATAGGTTTGTTCTTATCAGAATCGAGATCAAAACAAAACACCGACAGCAGTAGTTCAAATATACGCGCCGGCGTCGCAAGCAGAAGATGGCGAGATATAGAAAATATATGACAATACTGAACGGATAATTCATCCCTAAAGGGAGACGAAAATCCTGTAGTCAGGGGAACTGGAATGTGATTGTAGGGGAAGGACTAGAAGAAAAATTTACGGCAGAATGTCTGCTTTGTTGTAGGTATCAGAAAGGAGAACCACTAATTGAGTACTACTATAAATTTCATATTGTTATAGGGAATACTCTGTTCAAGTATCGCAAAAGGAGCAGACACACATGGAAAAGGCCGAGAGGTACAGGAAGATCTCAGTTAGATCACATCATGGTCATGCAGAGATACCGAAATCAGACACTGGATTGTAAGACATATTTACGGGCAGATGACAGTTCGGTAAGGGTGAAGAGTAGGCTGAAGTTTTAGGTGCTACCCTGGAAGAATCGAAGTGCCAAGAAGTGGAGTACAGAAGTACTAAGGAATTGAGAGATACGCTTGAAGTTCTCTCTCTCTCTCTGAGGTTACAGATATGGCGATAATGAAAAACTCTGCAGGCAGTTCAGTTGCACAGGAATGAAAATCTCTAAGAATTAATCAGAGAAGTGGGGGAAAAAAAACGTAGGTATAACGAAGGCAACTGCCAAGATACAATAGGTAACAGAAAAAATACTACCGTTGATCGATGAAAGAAGGAAGTACATACACGTTCTGGGAAAAATCAGGAATACAGGTATACAACTCACTTAGAAATGAAATGAACAGGAAGTGCAGGGATGCCAGAGAGAAATGTCTACGGCAAAAATGAGAAGAAATCAAAAAGCAAATGTTTGTCGGAAGGACTGACTCAGCGCACAGAAAGGTCAAAACCGCCTTCGGTGAAATTAAAGGCAAAGTTGGTAATATTAAAAGCGAAATGAGAATTCCCCTGTTAAATGCAAAGAAGAATGGGAATAGGTGAAAAGATTAAATTGAGGGCTTCTATAAGGGTGAGGAATTATCTGAAGACGTGATAGAAAAAGAAACAAGAGTCGATAGGAGAAAGATAGGGTGTCCAGTATTAGAGTCAGAATTTGGCAAAGGTTCGGGAGACTCAAAATTAAATAAGGCAAATGGGGTATATAACGTTCCATCGGAATTCGGAGTTTCTAAAACATTGTGGCACGCAGAACGGTTGTTCACGTAAGTAGAATTTGTAAGACTGGTGATATACCGTGAGGTTTCCGGAGAAAACACGATCCACACAATTCCCAAGTTTGCAAGAGCTGATAAGTGCGAGAATTATGGCACAGACAGCTTAACAGCTGATGCTAAGAAGAATATAATACAGACGAATGAAAAAGAAAATTCAGAATGTGTTAGTTGACGATCAATTTCGCGTCAGGATAGGTACACGCACTACAAAGACAGTTCCGAGGTTGCCTTAGATAATGGAAGCAAGACTAAAGAAAAATCAAGACACGTTCATTCGATTTTTCGATCTGGAGAAAGTGTTAGACGGTGTCAAATGGTGCATAATGTTCGATATACTGAGAAAAATTGGGGGGTAAGCTATAGCGAAATGCAGACAAGAAACAAGAGAGAACAATAGGAGTGGAAGACCAAGAACGATGTTCAAGGATTAGAAGGAGTGTAAGACAGTTATATAGTCCTGCGCCCCTACTGTAGAAGAAACAATGACGGAAATAAAAGTTCAAGAGTGAGATTAAAATTCAAGGGGAAAGATTAACAGATTCGCTAACGACGTTGCTATCCTCAGTGAAAGTGAAGAATTTTAAGATCCGTTGAACGAAATTAACAGTTTAATGAGTACAGAACATGGACTGAGAAAAACATCGAAGAAATGATGGAAGTAATGAGAAGTAGCAGAAATAAGAACAACAGAAAACTTAACATCGGAAACGGTGATCACGAATTGGGTGAAGTTCAGGAATTCCTCTACCTAGGCAGCAAAATAACCCCTGATGAACGCAGCAAAGAGGATGTAAAAATCTGACTAGCACTGGAAGAAAAGGGCATTCCTGGCCAAGAGATGTCTACAAGTATCATACATAGGACTTAATTCGAGGAAGAAATTTCGGAGAATGTACGTTTAGAGCACAGCATTATATGGCAGTGAGACATGGGCTTTGGCAAAATCGAAACAAAAGAGAATAGAAGCTTGTGAGATGAAGAATGTCGAAAAGTAGGTGGACGAGAATGCTGATAACTAGCGGGCTGATGAGGCAAGGAATGAGTAGGTCCTTCACTGAATCGCGGAGGAAGGGAATATATGCAAAATACTGACAAGAAGGAGTACGGGATGACTTCATGGAAAACTTCCCTGGTACTAGAGGGAGCTGTAGAAGGTAAAAACTGCAGATGAAGACAGTAATTGGTATAGATCCAGCAAATAACTAAATATGTAGGTTGCAAATGTTACTCTGAGATGAAGAGGATGCCAGAGGAGAGGAATTCGTGGCGGGCTGCATCAGACTAGTCTGAAGAATGATGACTCAAAAAGCTCCAGTCGCTATGTCACGCGTGCAGGAGAGGCGATGAGACGATGTATTGTTAGCAAAGACACTCGCGTCGGTCTTCACATTCATTTCTGCAGTTATTTCACGCAAGCCGGCTGTTGTGGCCGAGCGGTTCTAGGCGCTGCAGTCTGGAACCGCGCTACCGCCACGGTCGCAGATTCGAATCCTGCCTCGGGCATGGATGTGTGTGATGTCCTTAGGTTAGTTACGTTTACGTAGTTTTAAGTTATAGGGGACTGATGACCTCAGATGTTAAGTCCCATAGTGCTCAGAGCCATTTTTTTTATTTCACGCAATGTTGCTCGTCTGTTAGGGCTAACAAAAAATGCCGTGCCGCTGCACTTGACCGTTAATTGAAGTCCGTTGGCCACGAGTAACGTCTGAGGTTTCGTATTCGCGGCATACTCCTGACACTGTGGATCTCCAAATACAGAATTTCCTAATTATTTCCGAAATAGAATGTCCCATTGGTCTAGCTGCAACAACCATTCCGCCTCCAAAATCCGTTAATTCCCTTTTTACGATAATAACCGCGTCAGAAACTTTTCACATAAATCACCTGAGTGTAACGGCAGTTCTGTCAACACACTCCCGTTTTGTAGCTTGTTACGCAATACTTCCGCCCTTTGTACACTACTGGCCATTAAAATTGCTACGCCACGAAGATGACGTGCTACAGACGCGAAATTTAACCGACAGGAAGAGGATGCTGTGATATGCAAATGATCAGCTTTTTAAAGCATTTTCACAAGGTTAGCGCTGGTGGCGACACCTACAACGTGCTGACATGAGGAAATTTTCCAACTGATTTCTCATACACAAACAGCAGTTGACCGGCGTTACCAGGTGAAACGTTGTTGTGATGCCTCGTGTAAGGAGGAGAAATGTGTATCATCACGTCTCCGACTTTGATAAAGGTCGGATTGTAGCCTATTGCGGTTGCGGTTTATCGTATCGCGACATTGCTGCCCACGTTGGTCGAGATCCAATGACTGTTAGCAGAATATGGAATCGGTGGGTAATACGGAACGCCGTGCTAGATCCCAACGGCCTCTTATCACTAGCAGTCGAGATGACAGGCATCTTATCCGCATGGCTGTAACGGATTGTGCAGCCACGTCTCCATCTCTGAGTCAACAGATGGGAATATTCGCAAGACAACAACCATCTGCACGAACAGTTCGACGACGTTTGCAGCAGCGTGGACTATCAGCTCTGAGACCATGGCTGCGGTTACCCTTGACGCTGCGTCACAGACAGGACCGCCTGCGATGGTGTACTCAACGACGACCCTGAGTGGACGAATGTCAAAACGTCATGTTTTCGGATGATGGTCGCATCCGTGTTTGGCGACATCGCGGTGAACGCATATTGGAAGCATGTATTCGTCATCGCCATACTGGCGTATCACCCGGCGTGATGGTATGGGGTGCCATTGGTTACACGTCTGTCACCCCTTGTTTGCATTGACGGCACTTTGAACAGTGAACGTTACATTTCAGATGTGTTACGACCCGTGGCTCTACCCTTCATTCGTTCCCTGCGAAACCCTACATTTCAGCAGGATAATGCACGTCCGCATGTTGCAGGTCCTGTACGGGCCGTTCTGGATACAGAAAATGTTCGACTGCTGCCCTCGCCAGCACATACTCCAGATCTCTCACCAATTGAAAACGTCTGGTCAATGGTGGCCTAGCAACTGGCTCGTCACAATACGCCAGTCACTAATCTTGATGAACTGTGGTATCGTGTTGAAGCTGCATGGGCAGCTGTACCTGTACACGCCATCCAAGCTCTGTTTGACTCAATGCCCAGGCCTATCAAGGCTGTCATTAGGGCCAGAGGTGGTTGTTCTGGGTAATAATTTCTCAAGATCTATGCACCCAAATTGCGTGAAAATGTAATCACATGTCAGTTCTAGTATAATATATTTGTCCAATGATTACCCGTTTATCATCTGCATTTCTTCTTGGTATAGCAATTTTAATGGCCAGTAGTGTGTATGTGCATATTGCTATCCAATGGATTGTCACCTGGGTATATACACACAAGAAAAAAAGTTTTGCATCACCCCGGTTCCCAGAACGTCTGAAAATAGACGTTGAATGTGGATATTGTATCACACACAAAGTCTCTTTCACTGTTCAAAGGTATCACGAAACCCACCCAAGATGTATACAACCATCCATGAGCAGCGCCTATTGGACGGAAGGGGCCCTACAGCCGATCAGTTCCAGTCCTTCCACTACGAAGGAGGTGCACTGATCGTTTTTGTAGTTCAACCTTTCCTAGACGGTGAATACCGCGGTTCGCTCGCATCCGCATTGCTACTTTGTGGCAGCGAGGGCTCTCAACAAGGTAAGTGTCCAGGCGTCTCGGAGTGAACCAAAGCGATGCTGTTAGGACAAAGAGGAGTTTTAGAGGGACAGGAACTGTTGATAAGCCTCGCTCAGGCCGCCCAAGGGCTACTACTGCAGTGGATGACCGCTACCTACGGATTATGGCTCGGAGGAACCCTGAAAGCAACGTCACCATGTTGAGTAATGCTTTACGTGCAGCTATAGTACGTCGTGTAACGACTCAAACCGTGCGCAATAGGCGGCATAATGCGCAATTTCACTCTCGACGTCCATGGAGAGGTCCATCTTTGCAACCACGACACCATGCAGTGCGGTACAGATGGGCCCAATAACATGTCGAATGGACCGCTCAGGACTCGCATCACGTTCTCTTCACCGAGGAGTCTCGCATATGCCTTCAACCAGACAATCGTCGGAGACGTGTTTGGAGGCAACCCAGTCAGGCTGAACGTCTTAGATACAACGTCCAGCGAGTGCAGCGAGGTGGAGGTTCCCTGCTGTTTTAGGGTGGCACTATGTGGGGCCGACGTGCGAGGCTGGTGTCATGGAAGGCGCCGTAACGGCTGTACGATATGTGAATGCCATCCTCCGACCAATAGTGCAACCTTATTGGCAGCATATTGGTGAGACATTCGTCTTCATAGCAGACAATTCACGCCCTCATTTTGCACATCTTGTGAATGACTTCCTTCAGGATAACGACATCGCTCGACTAGAGTGGACAGCATATTCTCCAGACATGAACCCTATCAAACATGCCTGGGATAGATTGAAAAGATCTCTTATGGACTACGTGACCCACCAACCACTCTGAGGGATCTACGCCAAATCGCCGTTGAGTGGGACAATCTAGACCAACAGTGCCTTGATGAGCTTGTGGATCGTATGTCACGACGAATACAGGCATGAATCAATGCAAGAGGACGTGCTACTGGGTATTAGAGGTACCGGTGTTCTGGACCACCACTTCCGATGGTCTCGGTGTATGGTGATACAACATGCAATGTGAGGCTTTCGTGAGCAATAAAAAGGGCGGAAATGATGTTTATGTTGATATCTATTCCAATTTTCTGTACAGGTTCCGGAACTCTCGGAACCGAGGTGATGCCAAACTCATATGTGCGTATAATAGCATCAGCAGGAATGGTCCTATTACTCCAAATTTCATGTTTATTGAATGAAAATTTTGTAGGTTGACGTTGTTAGAATGTATGTTTGATCAGTATAGAACGGCAGCGGCAAGCTAAATAAAAACACTTTCACTAGCGTACTGTACTTCCGCTTATGACGTATAAGTAAAAGTTGGCAATACTGCGGTACTTGGTGTGTGAATAATGTAACATCGTTGTGGTTACTTGGCTTGTCAGTCGGTGCAGCGGGTGATCTATAATTTAGTACTGTGATCTTATTAAAGTTTTTATCTATTTGTCAACTTCGCTACGTTAGGTCCGCCAGCTGAAGTCACGTAAGCAGAGAGAGACTTCTGAGGCTCAGTGGGGCAAGAGAAGCACTGAGGGACTGGAATTTACATCCATCATTCGGCGATCAGGTCTCCCCGACAACTCCATCCGACCTGGCGCGCGAGCAGGTAACGGGGGAATACGTGGGAGGCGTTGGTATGTAAAACCAATACGTTGTAGCGAGGATGCTCATTTTACCATCTGAAGACGATGGCAAGGTAAGCTGTCGATATTTGTTGTTACACAAGCTACTGCAACCTGCAAGACACCCGAAACCAATACAAAGAGTTGATTTGTAGTGCAAGCTTAGGAAGGCGTTCCGCCTTTCACAACCAGATGGTAATTGCATCGTTGTCGCACGGCGGGTGATTTTAATTCATAATAGTTCAACCAGTTTATATGAAATATTTACAATTTATATACACAAGCCTTCCTCGTCTGTTAGTCTGTCTATCAGAAAAACCGTATCTGTAAAGCAGTTCCTGGGATCAGCACAAAAATACAAGGGGTCTTCAATATGTAAAGCAACGCATTTCTCTTGAAAGTAGGATGGTTTTATCCCAAATTCCAATACACCATACTATTTCTCACTCTTTTAGCTACGAAACACTATTTGTTCATTATAAGCCCCGTTCAATGCATAGGTCTTACGCCACCTTACTCGGAAAGCATATATACCCTCATGGTACTACTATACTGGTAGACGTCGGAACCAACCCTTCGTGCATCAGTAACCTCCCCGTCAGCCACAGACTATTTCCCGCTGAGCGCATCCTCCATTGGTTTTAATGTCATCGAAAGACCTAACTGTGGACTAGTTACAACGCATTTATTCACGACTACATATTTAATATTTCAATTAGTTCTTCGTGATCACTTACGTTTAACACACGAGTACTTTTCGAGCGGTGTGCTACGCAGTAAGCTTTTCTGGTTTTTCGTATATAATTTTGTGTGTGATCCTTCATAATACACTGCATCCTTGTGGGCTACTAAGTACCCCTGTGTATGATTGTTTAATGGCAGTACACGATACATGATGCATTCGCATATGAATGTTTGCATCACGAACAGTTTTCACGTCTTGGAAGTTCATTTTATAGATATGACATAGTGTATGCCCCTCATCTGTGTACAACTAAGCATTTTACACTTGGACAAGACACATAGGTCATGTTTCTTCTTTTTACTTGTTTGTGAAGTATTGTTTCCTTCCATTCATCATCTTCTGCAGTTATTTTGTCTTACAATAAGTTATTTCAGGGTTGCGCAGATAATGTGTCCGACTCGCCAATAAAAATCATGAATAGTATTTAAAGAAATTTTTAATAGATAGTATAATTTTACGATGCATTGAATGGAAATTAGTGATGGTATATTTTAGATATGTCACAATGGATGTATCTGTTATTTCTGTCAAATGTTCGGTGTAAATTAATTTGTAGAGCCTTGCCATTGTTTCTCTTTCTCTTTTAATATGTTTCTATGTAACTTGATTGATAAGTTGACAATGCTATTTTTAATGTTTTGTGCAAACAGGCCTGAAGATGACACAATAAAGCGTTGAAATTGGTAGCGACAAAATAAAATAAAATCATAAGGACGGTTGTAGGTGTTTTTATTTACTTGTCACGATAATAAGCGGCCGTCGCCCAGAGACCTCCTGCTAAAAGGATGGACATACAAAAACAGATGGAAGATGCGAGATTCGAGCTACAGGGTGGAGGTGCAAGCACAGTCCAATGATGTTTTGCAAGCTTGTCTCGATTGAGCAGGCTTACGCGAGGCCTTGTCACGGAGAAGCAGCAGCTCGTTAGCACGTCTGTAAGGACGAACACGCTGAAGTCGTTTCTTCATTTTCCAGATGGTAGCTAATTACACTTCTGAGTTGACCGTTGCACCATGAGGGAGGACATCAAACAGAATAAACCCTTGAGAGTCTCAGAAAACCTACGGCATGACTACCAGCTAAGGGTGATTCTTTGAACTTTTTCTTCCTTGGATTGATGGCGTGGCACAACACCGTGGATTGCCGTTTTGTTTCCTGTTCATAATGATGAACCCATGTTTCATCGCCTGTTATGATATTTGGCAAAAAATTTTCACGATCAACCTGGTAACGTGCAAGCAATTCCGCACAGATTGTCCTTCCTTGTTCTTGATGGCCTTGTGCTAGGGGGCGAGGAACCCAGCGGCCACACACCTTTGAATATCCCAAATGGTGGGCGGGCTTTTCAGCACTAGCCAACAGAGACGTCCAGTTGTATAGCAAAGTGTTTGTGATCCATCAATCATATAGAATGACAGTGTCCGCACGTTCCAACATTGCCGGAGTCACAGCTGTGTGCGCGTCGGCCATCACATGAGAGTTTGGACAGGTTTGCGCGACTTTGCGATGATAACTGACGCCTCGCCCAACGAGTCACCGTGCTTTTGTTCACTGTCAGGTCTCAGTAGACAATATGAAAGCGCCTATCAACATCTGCAAAGCTCTGATTTTTCGCCAAAGGAACTCGGCGTCACCTTTCCGCTAGAAAGACACCTCCAATACTGGAGCCATATTGAAGGCTACGTATAGCGCCACCACTTGTTAGAACTTCATGAATCTGATGCGGGTGTATTCCACAATGCCCCACAACAAATTCCATCTTTGAATACGATGGTTAAAAATAAAAGACAGATACAGAAAAAATATGGAAACACTGAAAACACAACACATTACCATGCCTAATAAGGCACAGAAAACCAGCTGGCGTTCAAAACAGCCTTTAGTCTGCTCGGAATGGATAAACCCATGTCCTGTACGGTTTCCAAGAAAATATTACACCAATCGTGCATAAAAATAGTGGCAAGTAACGATGATAAAGGTGGACAATCACGGAACCGTTTGTCTAAAGTCGACACAAAGGCTAAATAATATTGAGATCTGAAAACATTGATGGCTAGGGGAGGTGCAACAATTTATCCTCGCGCTCAAAAAGCTGTGTAAACAGGGGCTCTACCGTCTTAGAACGCAACATCGTCGTTTTGGAAAAACATTGTAGCATGAAATGAACCTGATCAGCCAAAATGGCCACACGATGACTGGCAGTAAAGCGACCTTGCTGAGAAACGATGGCGTGCATGGAGTACCACGATGTAGTTGCCAATATAATCACTTAATCCCCGCCACGTTTCACTCCTGAGATGGCCAGAAGCTGAACAGAGTGCGATACAACACTTACGCGACCTTCCATTGCTGTATACTCCACTTTTTATTGCTTCGGCACCAAGTTTTCCGTTACAGGCAGTTGCTTCACTGATAAGTGGTATTGGAATCCCAGGTCGCCCTGCAGTTTCCTGTGCATGTTGACTCTGAACGTAAATAAATGAAGCATACTGCATATAAATAATGACATGATCCATTTCTGTCCGATTACAATATTGCCGAAAAACCAGCCGGTAACAATTGCTTCCGTAAAATACGTATAAGTAACTATCCAGGCCAGCCCAAATGGAATGACACAGAGTTTATTGTAGGAAAGGAAAATATCAGAGTAAGGTTCATTGAAAGCATCTTAAAGAAATATGATTCATCCACATAAGAAGTGGCTTATAAAACACTTGTAAGATCGATATCTGATACTGCTCACTAGTCTGGGACCCTTACCAGGCTGAACTAATAGAAGACACAGTGAAGATCCATTGAAGAACGGCACCTTTCGTCATGTGATCATTAATTAAGTGCAAGGACATAAAGGAGATGCTCAACAAACTCCAGTCGGTAAAAAAGAGGCGTTGTGCATGAACGTGAAGTTTACTGTTGGAGTTCCGAAAGTGTACGTTCGAAGAAGGGTAATGTAGTACTTCCTCCAACATACGTCTCACGAAATGACCACGACGAGGAAAGCAGGGAAAGCAGAGCTGATACAAAACTTTATTGTCAGTCGTTCTTCCCACACACGAATTGCAAATGCAACAGGGATGGGGCAAATGTTTTGTAGTACCAGAAACCGAAAGGTCTCTTGCATAGAACATACGTGAATACAACTACTCAGCTCTTCTTACAACCTTCTTGTAACCAACAAAATGTATGACCAACACACTTCCTGGAAGCATATCATTCTGTATCATTCCCCCGAGGGGCGCCCAAAAAGTTTCCATTCGAAGGCGGTACAATCTAGAATCCTGATGCCGATCAGGCACACTCGCCGTTGGCATTGGGGCAATTATCCCACTGAAGGACCAGGTTGAAGATGTTGAATATACATGTTTGGTAAAACATTGTATCGTGCTTCGTGGAAGTCCCAAATCCGTAGCAGGCTACATCCTCGTCCTCCAAGAGGTCTTGACCCTTCAAGGTTTTTTTTAAAGGGACAGAAGGCGTGATACTCGCACTGGCGGAGGGGGGGGGGGGGGGGGCAAAATCAGTAGTATAGGCCAGGTGGTAGCGTGCCTCCCGCTTGCTAACTTCTGTGTTGCTATATTTCTGATATCAGGACGTACGTTATAATAAAATAGCAGCACCTCACGTAGCAGTTATCCCAGATGTGGTTTTCGAGAGACGTACTTCCCCATATAGATTCTTCAGTCCTCGGTGGATGTCTACTGATCTTTCTCCTTCGGCAGCCAAGAAAAGAACAAAAGCATATCATCCCTTTTGGATACATGTGGTTATAATGCCACCATACTTCACGTGTCCGCATCTATCAGAGGCTCATCGGAAAGAAACGAATGTCACTCTTATCCCTTGCTTACAAAAATTGGTACATATATACCCTCATTGTCGGAATATGTTGCTTATACGCTACAGCAAAACCCTTGAAAAAGACTTTTCTCTTAGGCCCCTTATAGATTATCTCCTCCAAACGCCTATATTGCACCCCTTTCTACATTATCGCTATTAACTGAACACCTAGTCATGTTTTCTCCAGATCAAAGTCTTCAAATTTTCGTGTGTTTTCATTACAGTAACTCTACAGTGCGAAGCTTTCTGTTTTTATTGGGAAACCCTACGGTGCATAACAGCCACTGCGGACGCTCCATTAGCAGTGCGGAATACATTCCCGTTCTCACACAACATTATTAATCAGCAGCTGTGCGGCAGAGATGGAAGTTGGAAGCAACAGGCGAAGCCCCACCGCGCAGCCGCTCGGCTCTATTGCGGTGAGAGTTGCATAAGATAGGTGAATTACGGCTCGCGGTCGCCGGGGGAGCGGGCGGTACCTGGCAACTGTTGCTGGCGTGCCGCGACCGTGATTTATTGCCTCGCCCCACGGTAGGGGATTCCCCGCTACCGACGCACAGCACGCGGCTGCCGCCGGCGCACGCTACTGGCTGGATGGCTGGCTGGCTGGCTGGCTGGCTGGCTGCCGCCTTAGCTTCCAGCCAAGTTCTGCGAGGCGTCCTCTAATTAATGCTATGCAACAACAGCCTGTTTGCTACATCTGCCTCGTTTCCTTAGGCCTCTCCTGTTTACGTAAGTGCGAGCTCTGGGAGTTTCAGTATGAAATACGTGTTTAATTCGCTCCTCATATGCCGTATTCAGGAACTGGAAATTTACATACATGCATGCAGCGACTAATCTGCCCTGGTGTAATAGTGGTAAACCGCATTTCTCGGAACAGATAGATCGCGGGAATGAAATCTGGTCAGACTATTCTAGGCTGCCATTTACCTTGTCTTCACCTCTCAACCACAAGAAGATTCACCAGGAATTACAATGACAGGTTTCGTCAGGTATTATGTGTCAGTAGCGTCAAAAAGTGCACTGTCTGGTCAAAAGTATTTAGTCATCCCTATGTAATGCGGAATTGACCATTAGATGTCACGAGAGGGAGACTGGCCAGTATAAAACCAGGCAGGGGATGCTGTCAGCAGAGAAGTATTAGCTTCAAAACGGACCAGGCAGGAGAGCTCAGTAATTTCAAAAGTTGACTAGTCACTGGATGTCACCTGCGTAACAGATCCATCAGAGGCATTTCAACCCTTCTAAAGCTGTTCACATCAACTGTTCGTGATGGGATGATCGTGAGGTGGAAACGTTAAGTGACTACCACAGATCAGGCTGGTCTCATGATAGGGAATTGCAATGGCGAATCACCCTGCAGCCTGTGGCAGTAAGATGGGAGGATTTGGGTTTGGAGAACGCCTGGAGGATGGTACAGTGAGCACAGACGTAGTGGTGTTACGATATGCATTTGTTTTTCGTGCACTGTGCACTGTCCACAGCACAGGAACAGTTCGCAGACAAGTACTGTATCAGAGTCAAAATGCTCTCTCTCATCATCTAGCATCTGTGAAGCAATGGTTTGTGGACAATAACATTCTGAAATGAACTGACCTGTCCTAAATCCCGATTTCTAGTTAACGGAGCACCTTTGGAATGAGTCAGAACATCGACTTCTTTCCAGGCCACAGCAATGAACGTCACTACTTTCTTTGCTTTCTGTTCTTCAGGAAGAATGAGCCGCCATTCCTACATAGGCATTCAGACACCGCACTGGAAGTGTCCCCAGCAGGGTTCAAGCGATCAAAAGGCGAGGAAAGGAACACACATCCTATAAATGTCCACCAATAAGTGTCTGAGCACTTTTGATCACATTGTATATGTAAACGTGAGAAAATTTGTATGTCGAAGGAACACCTTTCGAAACATTTTTCTATGTCAGGAGCAGATTCATCAGTCTTCTGACTGATCTGATGCGGTCTAGCGCGGATTTCTCTGCTGTGCTAACTGCGTCCTCAGTTACCTACTGGAACTATTCCAATCTCTGTCTTCCTCTAGACTTTTTGCTCTATACAGCTCCCTCTAGTACCATGGAAGTTATTCCCTGATGTCGTAACAGCTGCCATATCATCTTGTCCCTTCTCCTTGCCAGTGTTTCCCACATATGACTTTCCTCTCCGATTATGCGCAGAACCACCTCATTCCCTAGTTTGTTAGTCCACCCAATTTTCAACATTCGTCTGTAGCCCCACACTACAAATACCGGGTGATCAAAAATTCAGTATAAATTTGAAAACTTAATAAACCACGAAATAATGTAGATAGAGAGGTAAAAATTGACACAAATGCTTGGAATGACATGGGGTTTTATTAGAACAAAAAGAAAAAAAGTTCACAAAATGTCCGACAGATAGCGCTGCACAGCAAAACGTCAGTGACTGCGTATGACAATCGTGTATAAAAGGAGCTGTAATGAGAGAGAGAATCAGATGCGCCAGCAGTTTACGTTACCTGAAAAGGATCTTTTAGTGAAGCTGTATTATCAGAATGGGGAATGTGCTAGTTCAGCGTTTCGATTCTATCGCCATAGGAAGGGGATTCGCCGGTCGGGGTGGCCGAGCGGTTCTAGGCGCTACAGTCTGGAACCGCGCGACCACTACGGTCGCAGGTTCGAATCCTGCCTCGGGCATGGATGTGTGATCTCCTTAGGTTGGTTAGGTTTAAGTAGTTCTAAATAGTCCCATAGTGCTCAGAGCCATTTTTGAAGGGGATTCGAAAGGGTAAAGGTCCGTTGGCAAATGCAGCTGTGGCGAGAATGATTTCAAAGTTCGAAGCCACGGGTTGTTTAGACGATAGACCCCGTAGTGGCTGACCGAGCACAAGGCGCAATGCTGCTGAGGCAGTTCAGGAAGAAATGGTGACTATAGCGGGTTCGTCTATGCACAAGAAAGTCAGCGCTCGTACAGTCGCACGTCGCACCGGCATTCCATACACTATTGTTTGGTTGGCACTTAGGCGTACCCTCCGATGCTATCCGTACAAAAGCCATCGGCATCATGAACTGTTACCTAGCGATTTAGTGAAGCGGAGGGCATTTTACGGTGTGGGCGTTTCAAAAGATGGCGGAAGATGACGATTGGTTGAGTAACGTGTTGTGGACCGACGAAGCTCATTTCACGCTCCGAGGGTCTGTCAAAGCCCACAACTGCAGAATTTGGGCTACCGAAAATCCTAGAATTTCATGGAAACTCCATTGCACGACGAGAAAGTCACGGTATGGGCTGGATTTACCACATCTACCGTTATCGGGCCTTTTTTCCTCAAGGAAATGCGTGATTCTGGTTTTGTAACTGCTACCGTGACGGGTGAGAGGTACGCCGATATGTTACAGAATCGCATCATCCTCAACCTGGCTGATAAACACCTGCTGGAACGTACGATGTTTATGCAGGATGGCGCTCCACCCCATATTGCTAGACGCGTGAAATCTTTTGCGCGTGTCGTTTGGTGATGATCGTGTGCTCAGCTGCCACTTTCGTCATGCTTGGCCTCCCAGGTCCCCATACCTCAGTCCGTGCGATTATTGGCTTTGGGCTTACCTGAAGTTACAAGTGTATCGTGATCGACCGACATCTCTAGGGATGCTGAAAGACAACATCCGACGACAATGCCTCACCATAACTCCGGACATGCTTTACAGTGCTGTTCACAACATTATTCCTCGACTACAGCTATTGTTGAATAATAGTGGACATATTGAGCATTTCCTGTAAAGAACATCATGTTTTCTATGTCTTACTTTGTTATGCTAATTATTGCTATTCTGATCAGATGAAGTGCCATCTGTCGAACATTTTTTGAACTTTTCTATTTTTTTGTTCTAATAAAGCCCCCTGTCATTCCAAGCATGTGTGTCAATTTGTACCTATCTATCTACATTATTCCGTGATTTATTCAGTTTTCAAATTTATGCTGACTTTTTGATCACCCGGTACATCTGATTAACGTCTCATGGTTGGGATTCACAGTCATACAATATTTCTTAAATGACATCACATCATAGTCGCTGTTGACTGTATGAAATATTTATTATTACGATTGCAATTTCAGCCTTAGGGCCATTTTCAGTTAACACTGAGAAAGTTACTTTCTGTCAGAATATAAGACTGACAGAATGTAACTTTTGCTGTGTTGCTTGAAAATGGCCCTAAGGCCGAAATTTCATTCGTAATAAAATATTTCATGCAGTCAACGGCGTCTATGATGTCTTTTAAGACAAATACTTCTATCCTCTTTTGTTCTGGTTTTCAAACAGTCCATGTTTCACATCCACGCCATGCTGTGCTCCAAACGTACATTCTCAGAAACTTCTTCCTCAAATCAAGACCTATGTTTGACACTAGTGGACTTCTCTTGGCCAGGAACGGCCTTTTCGCCTGAGCTACTCTGCTTTTGATGTCTTCCTTGTTCCGTCCGTCATAGGTTATTTGCTGCCAAGGTACCAGAATTCTTTAACTTCATCTACTTCGCGACCATCAGTTCTGATGTTAAGTTTCTCACTGTTCTCATTTCTGCAACTTCTCATTACTTCCGCCTTTCTTCAATTTACTCTCAATCTAAATTCTGTACTCATTAGAATGTCCATTCCATTCAACAGATAATGTAATTCTTCTTCACATTCACTCAGGATAGCAATGTCAACAGCGAATCGTATCACCGATACCCTTTAACCTTCAATTTTAATTCCACTCCTTAATATTTCTTTTATTTCCATCGTTGATTCTTCGATATACAGATTGAACAGTAGGGGCGAAAGACTACATACCTGTCTTACACTGTTTTTAATCCGATCATTTCGTTCTTGGTCGTCCAGTCTTATTGTTTCCTCTTGGGTCTTCTACATACTGTATATTACCCGTCTCATTATAGCTTACACCTATTTTTCTCCGAATTTTGAACATCATGCACCACTTTACGTTATCGAACGCTTTTTCACGGTCGACAAGTGCTGTGAACGTGTCTTGCGTTTTCTATAGGCTTGCTAGTCCGCCCCCGGTAGCTGAGTGGTCGCCGGCACGGTAGCTCAGCGTGTTCGGTCAGAGGGTTAGCTGCCCTCTGTAATAAAAAACTGAGTTAATCAACAACGAACTTAAACGGATGTCTTACGACGTCCGCCCCGAGTAGATGCAACGAACAAAAGTGAACAAAATGATATTTAAAAAAATGGTCAGCGCGATAGACTGTCAATTCTAAGGGCCCGTGTTCGATTCCCGGCTGGGTCGGAGATTTTCTCTGCTCAGGGACTGGGTGTTGTGTTGTCCTAATCATCATCGTTTCATCCCCAGCGAAGCGCAAATCGCCGAAGTGGCGTCAAATCAGAAAGACTTGCACCAGGCGAGCGGTCTTCCCGACGGGAGGCCCTCGTCACACGCCATTACTATTATTTAGTCTTGCTTCCATTATCAACTGCAAAGTCGGAGTTGCTTCTCTGGTGCCTTGACCTTCCCTGCAGCCAAATTCATCGTCATCGAACACACTCTTAATTTTCTTTTCCATTCTTCTGTATATTATTCTTGTCAGAAACTTGGAGGCATGAGCTGTTAAGCTGACTGTGCGATCATTCTCGCACTTGACTTCTCTTGCAGTCTTCGGAATTATATGGATCATATTTTTCTGAAAATCAGATGATATGTCGCCAGACTCATGCATTCTACAGACCAACTTTCATTACTAAGCGTCCGACCCGACACCTGAGTGGTCAGGATGACGGATTGCCGTCCTACGGACTCGTGTACGATTCCCGGCTGGGTCGGGGATTTTATCCGCTCAGGGACTGGTTGTTGCGCTGTCTTCATCATCATTTCATCCTTATCCGTCGCGCAGGCCGCCCAATGTGGCGTCAAATGTAGTAAGACCTGCACCAAGGCGGCCGGATCTGCCCCGTAAGGGGCCTCCCGGCCAATGACACCAAACGCTGATTTCCATTACTAAGCAACAATTTCTCATAGAAAATTACAAAATGTGTATAAAAGGTATCAAGAAGAGGACGGAAGTTTTCGTTCCCACCAAAACGCTGAAAGTTCTACGGCAACTACTGAGAACCAAGAGTGATCCTAGATAGATGCCTGAGTCGATAATAATTCGTGTCCATTACATAAGAAGGCAGGAACCTAAAGTTGCGCGGGCACTTACTCTCGAGCCGAGGCCACTTGTACCGTCCGTTTCTTGAGAGAAAATAAACATAACTACTCCTCGAAATACACGCTTGGCATTTCTTCCCAGAACTTCCAGATCGTAAACACTTACGATCTTGGTATTTGACGGACGGCACAAAAATTTACACTAATAAGCCAAAACATCATTGCCACTGCCCTCCACGACATTCGATACCACCTTGTGGCGTTACGGGAAAGTGACATGGTAACAAAAGCGTGTAAGCGGAACATACTTGGATCGAGGATTACCCTAGCGAAGATTTGGGCTGGAAATGGAAAATCCGTTTAGAGAAGCGATTTTGACGATGGTTGCATACGGGCAGGTCCATGAGAAAAGCGCCTTTCACAAAGAGCAATTTATTATAGTCCAGAGTCTGAACGAGTATCTCGAAATGGCGAAGCTGGTCGAATATTCACGTGCTACTCTCGTGAATATCTTCGGAAAGAGGTAGAAGGACAGTGAGATCACCATTAGGCTCTAAATTGTTGGAAGTCCACCACTTTTTGCAGAACGTGGGGTTCGGAAGTATGTCTGCTCTGTACAGTAGATAGATAGTCATCTGTGGCATCTTTGCCGAGAGAGTACATAGCTGGTGCACACACAAATGTTCCTGAGCACACCGTTCATCCTACGTAGGTGAACATAGATCTCTGCAGCAGAGCACCCCTACGTGTTTACTAGTTGACCGAAAGACCTCGTCAATTACGATTGCAGTGGACAGGGTACCATCGGGATTCGATCATCGATCAATGGAAACGTGTCGGCCTTCCGGGTGAGTCACATTTTTGCTACAACGGGTCACTGGTCGTCTCCACAAACGCCGTTATCGAGGTGCTCGAAACGTGCAAGGCGCCACGGACGCAGGCTGGTGGGAGCAGTATTATGCTATGGGAGACATTCTACTGCGCTTGCATGGGAGCTATGGTAGAGTTTAAGACACGCTGACAACTGTGAACCACCTGCATCCCTTCATGCTTGATGTCCACTCTGTCATGTCATCTTTTATCAGCACAATTGTCTGTGTCTCGGAGTCAGAATTGTGCTACAGTAGTTTGAGGAGCATTATAGCTAACTCCCGTTGATGTCTCGGCGAACAAATGCGCCTGATGTAAATCCTATGGAACGCATCAGCGTCGCCATCGGATATAGTCACCAAGTACACAAATCAGTGGCCTGTTATTTACGCAATTCACATGACCCTTCTGCAGACATCTAATGCCGCATACCTCCACAAACCCACCAAGAAACTGTCAGATCCCTGATTCGCCATATCATTGATGTATTTCGTTTCAAAAATGGGCAACCAAGCTATTAAGCAAGAAGTTTCAATGATTTTGCTCATCAGTATATTCTGTTCAGATAAGAATGACAGACTTCTTTGTGTAGATTGAAAACACTCATTGCTTTTCAAAGTGAAGTGAAGTGATTCTTGTACACAGGAGGTTCGACAAGGAAACCTCACTTTACTAAGTTTTTCGATGCATGCACAATTTGATTGGCTTGTCTCTGAATCTTCTGAGCTCTGCCGGACCAAAATGCTCCTCAGAGTACGGGGTTCCCTTCTGTTGGCTGTGATTTACTTTGTTAACGAAAGATATCGTTTCCACAAGTTTCCTCTGCAAGAGTCATTACTCGCATGCTTGTCTCTCTCCTAAATCAATGAGGCAGCTTCCTTCTGTCACTGTCGTGCTTTTCAGTTATTCTGGAAAACGTTTAGATGAACCTGTGTTTGCTGTTGTACATCCTTAAAAAACCTTTTTTTCAGCTGACAAGAGCACCTTTCACTAAAAGTACCTCCTCACTCCACCTCGTAAACGCATTTGTACGAGCAGTCGCTACGGGATGTCCTAATGTCCACACGCACAGCGGTGCCATGGGGTCTCACAAAGGTGCTTGATGGGCCCGGATGTGGAATAGCCACCTACGCTAGCTGGCCATCTTAGGAGGAGACAGGAGGGTCCCTGTTTCTTCTGACACTCAGCTCTGTACCCGTGTCGCCCAAACATAATCTTATTTCCAACCAGCATGTAAATCTGTTTTGCATTGCTACAGAAACTGACAATCACTCCTACATTTAACATCAATTCATGTCTCCGACTGTCATAAGTCATTCAGGTCAAGGGTGAGGTCCTACTATGATTTTATGTGAATACTGTGGTGCTGTTCCTAAAAGCTGTCTCATAACACTCATTCAGAAGGATGTTGGTTGCAGTAGTTACTAGGAAACGAAGGGACCTACACAGGATAGAGTAACATGGAGAGCTGCATCAAACTAGTCTTTGGACTGAAGACCACAACAACTACGTGTATAATGCCCTTAGACACTGGACGGCAAGTAATTGCAAATGGCAGCAAATAAAGTATGAAAGTCGACATGCAAGTCATGCCGCCACGACAACAATCCGCCTATCACGTTAACAATCCTACAACTCCATTGTTCTCTTTCGATAGTCAACATAGGCTTTCTTCTAACAAAGACACATACAGACAGAAAGGTTGCGAAAAATATGGAAACAACACTATACGGTGCAGGATACCCGTCGGCATTCGAAACAGCTGGCATTCGTCTCGATACGGACAAATATAAGTGCTGTTTGGTTTTTTAGGGAATCTTATACCATTATTGGTGGAAAATAGTGGCTAATTCAGATAACGATAGTCGAGATGGACAGTGATCAAGCTCTCTTGTTTCAAAATAAGACTATATGGGCACAATAATACTGAAATCTGCCAACTATAGTGGACAGGGGAGATGGGACAATTTATCCACCTGCTGACAAACCCAGCAATACAGCATCATCATTGCGGGACAAACATTGGACTGTCGGGTGGACCTCATTAGCCAACATGATGGTTGCCCAAATCATCACCTACATGGAACAAGTGCGCAATAAGACTCAGCAGACCAAATGACTTTCTCCCATTGCTCCATAGTCCAGGTTTTATGGCTTCGGTACCACTTCTGTCTGTTACGGGTATTTGCGTCGCTCATGAGTGGTTTCGGAATTCCTAGCTTAATGGTGCCTCTCTTCGTGCTGTTTCGATGCTGTCAGGTTTCGCGAACGTGGCATTTAGTTCTGCAGTGACATTTGCTGCTGTCGACCTCTTATATTTTGTCTCAGTTCTCCTTAATGATCGTCTGTCACGTTCACTTGTTTGCCCACGTTCAAATTCTCTTGGCTCCGACATAACGCACTCCTAACTACACAGAACACTGTTCCGACCACGACTGACCATTGCAACATGTTGAAAATATTGCACGGGTGTTGTTCGCGGTCAAACAACAGCGCAACCTGCTGACTTGACTAGCACCTGCATTTATGTTGAAGCGTGCATTTCTTGTCCAAGCCCCGTAAATTGAAACATTTACATTCAGATCATTTCTAGTATTTGAATATAGTGAATAATATTTGAATACAGTGAATAATAAAAAGAGAAAAACTATATTTGTATAGACTCTTTAGACCTACACCTTTACAGGTTCTAGGTAAAGCTTGTTGATGAACTGGACTGGCGGTATTATGTGGAAATAAAGTCACTCTACAAAGTAAGATGCTTGTATAATACTTGCGAGTCCTATTTTCGAATACTGCTGAAGTGTCTGCGACATACCAAATAATTCTAGCAGGAAATAATCACAGTATTGAAGGAAAGACAGCACGAATGCTCACAGGTATTACTGACTCACTGGAGAGCCACGAAAATTTTGCGAAATTTTAACTGGCAAACATTTTGAGATAGGCGCCCGTTATCCCACCAAAGCGTAGTTCCAAAGTTTCGAGAATGAGAATTAAGTGAAGAATGTAGAAATATGTCTGAGCTACGTACATATCGGTCCCTTAGGGATCGCGAAAATAACAGTAATTAGAGTGCGTACAAATGTATTTAAGTGATTATTCATCCCGTGCTCCGTACGTGATTAGAACAGGAATAAACCCTAACATTTTCTATCATGTAATTGGAGTCGTCTTCAGAGGATGTATACTGGATCGTCAGAAAGTCTCAAAAGCTTATAAGGGTAGGTTGTGCTGAAATAACTTAAGAAAAAAATTAGTTACGTCGCATCATTCCCGAGTTAATCAGCAATGAAGTGAGCCAACCAGTCCGTTGCGCACGCAGATTCAAGCGGTCCGCCGGATACAATTAGTGCCAGTTGCTCTCATAGCATAGATGACAGCTCAAGAGATTACTCAGGCTTTGGCTCGGTTTGGTTCCATAGTACAGTCCCATGTCCGATTTTTGTATCGCTCTGTTGTTCCGTTTTAGGAAACCAAACGAAGAACACTTTTGTCGACACCGACTATGGCGGGCCGCTTGAATTTGTGCGCGCAACGACCTTATTGGCCAATTTCAATGGTAATTTACTCGGAAACAGCGCAACGAATTTTTCTTAACAATTATTTCCCACCACAACCTACCCAGCAACACACAAGCTTTTCAGACTGTTTCTGACCACCCTGTACTGGTGTAGATTATGTGACTCTTCTGAAGCGAATAGGTTCAGATATTATTTCAAATGGTTCAAATGGCTCTGAGCACTATGGGACTTAACTTCTGAGGTTATCAGTCCCATAGACTTAGAACTACTTAAACCTAACTAACCTAAGGACATCACACACATCCATGCCCGAGGCAGGATTCGAACTTGCGACCGTAACGGTCGGGCGGTTCCAGAGTGTAGCGCCTAGAACCTGTCTCACCAATCTTACACATTAGGTGGAATACTTTTGTCATTTATTTCATTATTGTTCTATTAAACATTAGTTTAGCTCATATTGTGTAAGTTCATTTTGTCCTTGTGTAAATAAACTAAGATTAAACTTTGATTTTGATCATTCTTGACTTACCTTGGTAACCTAAGGAAATCTATTCTTTTCATGTGTACAAAGTGCGCCACTCGCCCGCTAGTGTTATGAAAAACGGAGCGCCCGCTCGAGGGTTAATATTGTACTCTAATTTTCTTCCGTTGTATAAACACACTACACGTTTAGTCCACCTTTCAGCTTTCTCTTCTTTGCTTAGTATTCGCTTTTCATCTGTGTTCTTGATATTCATACAGCTCTTTCTCTTTTTTTTCAAAGTTCTTTCTATTTTTTCTGTTAGTGGCATCTGTTATTCCCCTAGTCAGGCAAGTTTATATAGCCTTGCATATGCCGTCTAGCCATTCCTGCTTAACCATTTTACATTTACTGTCAGTCTCATTTTTGATACGTCTGCATTCCCTTCCGCCTGCTTCATATTATAGATTTTTATATTTTCTCCTTTCATCAGCTAAAATCAATATCTGTTGTGATAGTCATGGAATTCTTTTAGGCCTCGGCGTTGCACTTAGGTGATACTCTGCTGACTTCATTGCTTCAGCTCTCAAAGCTACGCATTCGAAAGACCTTGCTTCAGTCAAATGTTTCCTAATATTCCCTATGATAATTTCAACGGCATGTAGCTCTTTCAATTTACCAGGTCCTATCTCCTTAATTTTATACCATTCTGGAATTTTCATAGCTCTAATCAGCTGTTTACAATCAGTAAATAATTGCCAGATTCTGCAGCTGGGTCTGAAAATGCCTTAACAGTTTACATTTGCATTCGAAATCTCCAGTGTCGCTACTTCTCTCCCACGTCTATAACCATCTTTCATGAATCTTAAACCAAGTGTATGCGATGATTAAATTGTGCTCTGTTCAAAATTCTGCCAGGCGGTTTCTTCTTTCATTCCTTTGCCCCGGTCCACGTCCTACTATTTTTCCTTCTCTTCCTGTTCCTAGTGACGAATTTTAAATGTAAATTTAATGAAACATTATTCTTTAATTTTTGAAAAATCATGGTTTGCATATAGCTGTGTTGTAACTTTATTAAGCAGTCAGTTTCGGTAATAAACAGATAATACCCAGGTATAATGTGACGTCTTTAATGAGATACATGACAAATCATATGTATTTAAAAGCAAGCCGTAAACCAACATTTTATACTATGATGCTTATTAATAAATATGATCTGTTATGCATCTGATTAACGATATCACTTTGTAGCTAAGGATGGTTCGTTTCTGACCGAAACTGGTTGTTCAATGAAGTTCAGTACGGACTTATAGAAACCATTATTCCCAAAAAAAAAAATCTGGAAACTTAAAATCGTCGCTTTCTCGAAACGATGTGAATTATTCTTTGAGTTTCATTCTATCCTTGGAATGAAGAAAGAAGAAACAAGCAAAATCTGCAGACATAAAAATTTGAATCACTTACCGAAGTAAAAAAATGAACACCAAATTTGCTCTCATTTAGAGCGACTGAATTCTCTGTCTGAAGATAATTGCTCATTTGGGAGTAACTTGCAAAAACAAAACGTTGGATGGTATATAGCGTCCCTGCCTCCACGTTCAGGAAAATCCGAGAGCGTGTGTTGACTAAAGTGACCAATAACGTAATGAAAATTAATTTACTAACTTGCGATATTATTCTGATTCCATCGAATTTGTAAAACTAAATCATTTCTGATAGCCATTGAATAAAAGTCATTTTGGTACATGTTAAAATAGATGTGATAACCAAAGTAAAAATTGAGGCTCCAAATGAATGTTTTTATGTGAAGATAAATAGTAAATCTTTAGTGTAATTTACAAAGGGTGACAAAGTGTGTGTTCATCACGTTGCGTGCATACACACAAATAAGTGAAAAGTTCCCTAAGTAAAACTATACTGCAAGAGTCAAAGAACAGTTTCTTATTTTCCTGTCTCTATAATTAAACACAGAGTCTGCTGTGAAATAAGACGATAGATATATTAACGAAAGAGAGAGAAAAAAATTTAAATTGTCTTTACTGAGGTGTTAACACCGCTCTGATTAATTGCTGAAGTTCTGCAATCTGCGATGACTCGTGGCAATGGAGCTGTGTGCTTTGTTTCATAATTAAAATGTAAATTTTCAGTCCCCTTTGCTGAAGCTTTACATTGGGCTTATTAAATTATCAGCGCATTTATTTCCATTCACAATGAGAACCAGTCGATGCAGCTACGAAACGTTAAATTTAGTACAGTTGTGATTTCACGGCCAGGGATTAAGTGATGAAATGTACTTCAAAGTTAAATAAAATTCGTTCTTAACGTAACTTTTCGTTTGTATGAGTTAGTAAGGTCCACAGTTTTCTATCTTTTGCGAAAATGTTATCTTTCGTATTCAATGTCTGGCAAACACTGGCAGCATGCTGAAATACGTGACGAGTAGAAAGAGTTACGAAACAGAACTCACATTTGGTTCATATTGTCGGTTAACACAGAATTTTGAGTATCATGCACTTTTTAGAAAACGGACATTAATTAGCGCTTTGTTGTATGCCATTCTGTCTCAGTGGTTTTACTGTTGTTACTGACAATTCTCAAACGAGATTATTTTTTTTACAACAGCCAAAGAAATTATTCTAAAACCTGGCAACCGGAATGGCGTCGTACGATAATTGCGCGGTAATCCACCCACGATACTTGACGCAGCAGATTAAAAACGAACTGTACTAAGAAATCGTGCATTCTGTGATAAATTTGCGATTTATATATAACGTGCCAAATGTTCTCTCTCTGATTTAATTCTGCTGGACGACGGAATCATTTGTTGGATTCAGGAACTCTGTGAAACTCCACAAGTACCTGTAAACTTTCGGTTTAATTAAGACACCAGGTAAGACGCATTTGCAGTTGAAGATGTACTTTACGCTCATACAAGGCTTCCTTTCCCCCACGTCTTTTCATTGTAGTGTTCTGTACCTCAGTGTGTAAATATCGAACCTTTATAGGATCACATTGTTGTCTCTCTGTCTGTCTGTCTGTCCGACTGTTAAAAATGAATTTTCTCAGGTACGGAAAGATACATTACATTGCAATTTATCTCACGTTCTAAGATCAAAGGTTCCTCTGAGGCGTAAAAAACTGTAGCTTTTACGTCAAAGCAATCTAAAGATACGGCCGTTTATGGCACATATTTTGACATTCGGAAACTCATCTGCACCTACAGGGTACGTTATCTTGACCTATAGTCATGTCATTGGGCAGGTATCAAGATTTCAAGGTACATCTAAGACAAAAAAAAAAAATCAGAAAATCATTGATTCGTAATTTGTATAACGTTGTTGTCATGGTCTTCAGTTCGAAGACTGGTTTGATCCAACTTTCCATGCTACTCTGTTCTGTGGAAGCCTCTTCATCTCCGAGTAACTACTGCAACCCACATCATCCTGAATCAGCTTACATTTCATCTCTGTCTCCCTCTACCGTTCTCACCCAGCCCCCCGCCCTCCCCCCTCCCCCCCCCCCCCCCCACACACACACCGCACTTCCTGCAATGCTAAACTGGTGATCCCTTGATGTCTCAGAACGTGTCCCATCAACCGAGCCCTTCTTCTAGTCGGGTTGTGCCTTATGTTTCTTTTCTCCCAATTGTATTCAGTATCTCCTCGTTTGTTATGTGACCTGCCCATCTACTCTTCGGCATTCTTCGTAGAACCACATTTCAGAATTACTATTCTCTTCTAGTCTAAACTCGTTATCGTCCGTGTTTCACTTCCGTATATGGCTGCACTCCATACAAATACTTTCAGAAAAGACTTCCGACACACTTAAATCTACATTCTGTGCTAAAAGATTGCTCTTCAGAAACGCTTTTCCTACCATTACCCGTAAATACTTTATATTTCTCTACTTCGGCCGACATTATTTATTTTGCTGCCCTAATAGCAAAACTCGTCCACTATTTTTAAGTTTCTCGTTTCCTAATCTAATTCTCTGAGCACCGCCTGATTTAATTCAACGACATTCCATTATCCTCGTTTTGCTTTTGTTACTAAGTTCATCTTATACCCTCCTGACAAGGCACTGTCCTTTCACCTGCTCTTACAAGTGCTTTGCTGTCTCTGACAGAGTTACAACAGCATCGGAAACCTCGAAGTTTTTATTCCTTCTCTCTGAACTTTAATTCCTACTCCTAAATTTCTTTGGTTTCCTTTATTGCTCGAGCGAGGTACAGATTGAATAACATCGGGGATTGGCTTTTTGTTCGACTGTCTGTCCGTTTGTTAATATCCCTTTTTCTCAGGGTCATGCGCAACAGTGAGCCCAGAGACCGGGGAGAAACTAGGCGCGCCAGATAACCGTTGAATCCGACTCCAAACTTCCGAGGAGGGAGTGAAGGTGTTAAATGAGCTAGTAAAGAAGTCTCAGCTTGCGTTCTTGCTATCGCGGATGACGCGACAGCATCGCGCACGGAACTGCTTATAGCGGATATAGTTGGCCAAAGTAGGATGGTGGTGGAAAACGCGAAGAGCACGTCGCCGCTCACGTATTGCATCACGGCATGCCTCGTTCCACCAAGGAACTGGGGGGCGCCGGGGCAATTCGGAGGTGCGTGGTATTGAACGTTCCGCGGCTGTAAGAATAACGTCTGTAATATGTGTGACCTCATCGTCGACGCTAGGAAAGTGACGGTCATCGAATGTCGCTAGAGACAAAAAAGTGTCCAATCGGCTTGGGCAAACTTCCAGCGTCACGGGTGCATATATGGCAGTTGAGGCTGCAGTCTAAGGACACATCGAAAGTGGTCACTCGAGTGTGTATCATCAAGGGCGAACCATTAGAAGCGCCGAGCTAGCGGAACAGTACCTACCGAAAGGTCCAAGTGAGTGAAATTTGTCGTGGAGGCAGGCAAAAATGTAGGGTCCCCAGTGTTGAGGCAAACAAGATCCGCTTGGTGGAAGATGTCTATCAATAGTGAGCCATGCGGACGAGGATGTGGAGATCCCCAAAACGGGTGGTGGGCATTGAAGTCCCCAACCAGCAAATATCTGGGTGGAAGCTGACCAAGAAGATGAAGGAGATCAGCTCGTGCTATTGGTGTGGATGATGGAATGCATACAGTACAAAGAGAGAAGGTGTATCCAGAAAGGGAAAGACGGACAGCGACAGCTTGGAAGGAAGTGTTTAAGGGGATTGGGTGATAATGGAGAGTATCATGGAGAAGAATCATAATTCCTCCATATGCTGGAGTGCCTTCAACAGAAGGGAGATCAAATCGGATTGACTGAAAATGGGGGAGAGCAAAGCGGTCGTGGGGATGCAGCTTTGTTTCCTGAAGACAGAAGATGACTGGCGAGTAGGATCGTAAGAGGATCGTCAATTCATCCCGACTGGCTCGAATGCCGCAGATGAATGCGAAATGGACATAGGGTGAACAGAAAATGGAGGAATTTCACCAAGGTTGCCGTCAACTCAACGACTGCTCAGAGTTTGCGACCGACAGCATGGAACGGCATTCAGCCGAAGGCAGAAGATCCTGATCCATAGGTTGTTCAGGAGCAGCTCCTGCCACCAGCAGTGCGCCTCGGCGACACAGAAGATGGCCGAGGGCGGTTACCGCCAGGTGGTACTGTAGATGAGACACGCCTTGGCGGAGAAGGAGAGGAACTGGGTTTCTTATTAGCCTTCTTGGAAACATGATGTTCAGATGAAGGAGGAACCGATGGCTGTGAAGTTGGGGTACGAAAAAAATCTTCACAAGTATGCTCTTTTTTGGTAGTCTTGGTGTCTGACTTTTGGGCTCGAGATTTAGCAGAACCCGATGAAGGGTGAGCCATAGAGTGGGCAGGCGAAAGTGGTGAGGTTGAACGGGCGATCTTTGCGCTGGCCGATCTGACGACAGTGGCACTAAAGGTAAGGTCGCAAGTCTGCGTGGCCGCCTTCTTTGTTGGCCGAGGAGAAGCAAGGACAGTGCTGTATTTTCCTGTCTGAGGCACAGTGGGCTTTCGACTGGCGAATAATTTTCGAGCAGCAAAGGTCGACAACTTTTCCTTCACTCTGATTTCCTGAATGAGCTTTTCGTCTTCAAAAATGGGGCAATCTCTAGAGAAAGCAGCGTGGTCACCCATACAGTTGATGCAACGAGGGGATGGAGTTGGACAAGCACCCTCATGGGCATCCTTGCCACACGTAACACATTTGGCCGGATTAGAACAGGACTGGCTAGTGTGATTGAACCGCTGACACCGATAGCAATGCGTAGGGTTTGGGATGTAAGGGCGAACGGAAATTATCTCACAGCCCACTTTGATTTTCGATGGGAGTTGAACTTTGTCAAATGTCAAGAAGACAGTACGGGTTGGAATGATGTTCGTGTCAACCCTTTTCATAAGTCTATGAACAGCCGTTACGCCCTGGTCAGACAGGTAGTGTTGAATTTCCTCGTCGGACAATCCGTCGAGGGAGCGTGTATAAACGACCCCATGTGAGGAATTTAAAGTGCAGTGCGCATACACCCAGACAGGGAAGGTGTGTACTAGTGAAGTACGCAGCGATTTTTGTGCCTGGAGGGCACTGACTGTTTCTAACAACAGGGTGCCATTTCGTAATCTGGAACAAGACTTTACAGGACCTGCAATTGCGTCGACACCTTTCTGAATAATGAAAGGGTTGACCATGGAGAAGTCGTGACCGTCAGTCCGCGAAACAACAAGGAACTGTGGCAACGATGGGAGGACTGTCTGTGGCTGAGACTCATTGAACTTACGCTTGTGAGCAGACATAGTAGAAGATGAGGAAACCATCGCGAAAGTATCCCCATGATTACCGGCGTCTCCAATGGCGCGCTCGTTCCTTGTGGGGGCCTTCTCTGAGGGCACTCCCGCCTTAGGTGATTGTTCACACCTCAGGTCACACCTTCCGAGAAACGGACAGAGGGACCAATAGGCACTTTCGGAAGGTATCAGCTCAGGTAATCACCCCTCCTGGGCCTGGCCATTACCAGGGGGTACGTATGTGTCCTACCTGTCTACCTGGGGCGGGGAATTACGCATTACCCCGTCACCGGCTACGCATGGAAATGCTTGGGTCGGCCTTCAGACAGGCACAGGGAGGAAAAAAGAGAAAGGGAAAAAACAAAGGGAAAGGAAAGAAGAGACGTCTCAAACGCCACAGCAGAGAAAAGGGCAAAGAGAAGAGGTAAGGAAAAGAAGGACAAAGGAAGGACGAAGACGTGCAAGCAGAGAAAGCAAAGAATGTGTTACGTTTTCGAGCGACCGTCTCCAGACGTAGGCACTAAACAAGACTCCCAGAGGGGGAGAAAGGGAAGGAAAGAGGCGGAGGTGAAGGGGGGGGGGGCGCCAAGATGGGGGATGGGGAAGGATGCGGAAAGGGAAGGTATGCAGCTCGGAAAGGAAGGAAGGTCACATTAGCTCGGGGTCCCATGTCCGCTACACACGTATCCACAAAAGAGTTGTGGACCCCCTGGAGGGATATAGTGCGGTGTTTCATATTCTTTATTTGAACAAGAACAGCGCTGAAGCAATCCAAGTTGCGTTGGTAGAAGAGTATGGCCACAGTGTAGTCGTTGGGTGGTGCAGAAGCTACCTGAGTGGTCAGAGAAAGCTGAATGACTAAGATCTAACGACAAACCGGCCCTCTATAATAAACTGGGAGACACAAGAGAAGTGTACAGCATGGTGTTATAAGACCGATGAATCACTATATGGTGCTCTCTCACATTCGCCTTGTTGATGAAAGTGTTTATCAGGATAAATATTTTCATCAACAAGGCGAAGGCTAAACGGAAATTTTTTAAATAATAGTTTTTCAGAAATTACCACAACATGTTCTTAGTGCAGACACCTGGCTGTGCCAGATGTTAAATAACACAGCATATTATGAGGTAAATGAGGCTGATTTAGGACCGTGATATGTTGTTAACTTAGTTTCCTCAATAGCACGGCCAGTTGTGCACCGACTGAAGTACGCGTGTCGAGAATTGAGAAGTACAATGACAAAACTGAACATCAAAAGCGATTATTTCGTCAGACCACGAAAAAAGAAGAGATCGTTATGGATACATCCAACAATTGTAGATCGGCAGCGTAATGCTAAGTTTATAAATGTACACGAAAGAGTGAAAATTCATCCATCGCACAGTGGCAACGCCCTTTTAATTCCAAAAGTAGCAGTCTACAGTACTAATAGTTGTAATGAATTGTGATTATTGTTTCACGTACGTTGATGTCGGTGTGTTTAGAAGGGATGGTGAATCAAACAAAAGTAGTTAGACATCGCAGAAAATCCATTCAGGCAATCTCAATCTTCCTTTACCACAATCATTTCAGAATGAATCCCAGTCAACTCTGTATGTATCAAATTATGCAATGAATTGTGCGAAACAGTCGAAGTTGCAATATTAATTTTCTTTATTAATTCATGACTACTTTCGAGTCTAAGGTCGTTATCAAATCATCTAACAAGCTATGGAATAATACAGCTTAGGACTGCCGCAGACTGATCATTCTGATTAAACACGTATTGTAATGCAGTACAGAGCTCAACTTTATTCACCTCACATCCAGCCCTGTACTGCTTTACAATATGGTTTACAATGTGTGTGCAGCCCAGGACTGAATGTGAGGCGAATGAAGTTCAGCCCTGTACTGCTTTAAAAAATGTGTTTAACTAGAACGGAGAGTTTGTGGATGTCGTATCGTATGTTATTGTGTAGCTTATAGGACGATTTCATAATGAGCTTAGGCTAGAAAATAATCATCAAGCAAGCAAGAAAGTACAAACAAATAGTATTTCAAAGGCTGACCTATTTCATTTCTTCCTTCAATTTCCATATTTCCCCATCGATCTCTGACAGCTCTTTCACATAAACTCGTCCATGCACCCTGCTTCTTAATTCTTATAACCACTTTTATAATCACTGTAGTGAACATCACATGAAGGGAACATTGTACATGAAATTCGTTGAAATTTGAAATTTTCTTTTTCTACTCCATAATGTACTTTAGACTTTTCTGAACATTTTGGTACATAATACATTAAAATCAGATAATTGTGAGACCTTCAAATAATATTTTGAATGATGACATGTGACTGTCAGATTTCACGGCTATGCATATACTGCCACAGGTGAGCAGTCGTATCTCGAGAACTAAGCAGTCTAGAAGGCTGTGAACTGTTTTGTTTTGTGCCTACTGTTACATCTCAGAAGTTGGCATTACGAATAAACAAATTAGTTCTTTGTTTCTGATAGTAGTCTGAAAGCAGTGTGATTATCAGCTATTTCTGTAGTAAGCTAACTTCTATTGCTTTTTATACGTAAATAAGATGACTAAGCGTAAAAGCAACTTCAAGAAACCCAAATTTGCGGGTAACATATGTGAGACCTGCATCTTCTTCTGAAGTACTAGAAAACATGTGCGCTAGCAGTGAAGGAAACTACATAATGTTTCTGAAGCTACTACACCCCATATTGCATCGAAAAAGACACTAACTTTAGAAATTAGTGACAGTGGTAAAAGTAATGATATTGTGGACATCATCATCTTCAAATGCTGATCTATTAAAGAAGTGTTTATATGGGAAGACCCAGAATGTGCATGAGTCCTTCAATAAGGTTGTGTGGTGCCATGTGCCTAAAAATGTATTTGTTGACCTTAAGACTCTAAAGTTAGCAGTGTCTGATTCTGTGTAACTTTTAATGGTGGGAACTATGAAATAATTAAGGTTCTGGGTAAGTTAGGGGTAATATTTGGACAGAACACAGATAAAGGACTGCAGGAACTGGATGAGCTTCGTGTACGTGAAAGAGTTAGCTGCTTAGCAAATGACAGAACAAGCAAGAAAGGAAGAAAAGGAGGGGGCAAGCACTGGGCTGTTGTGGCACTGAAGAAGACACAGAATATGGGCCAGGGCAATTCTAATGTACAAAAGATGCAGAAATTTAGGTCTGCATAAGAATTTGTAATACAAAATTTTTAAACCTCACTATCTGACTACATTTTTTGCAATAAATGACATATTTTCTATAAAAGTACTGATGGTAGAGACATGAAATTTTCACAGCATTCCAAAAGTGAGATTCAACACATATGGAACTAGAATAATTAGCATAACCTGAATTGCTTCGTATTTATGTTCATTTATTTACATAATTCTTTAAAAAAATTGAGTGTTTGAGAAAAAAAGATAACATGCCCCACAATACAATTTTACTAATAATTATAGGAGGAGGAGGAGGAGATTAGTGTTTAACGTCCCGTCATTAAAGAGGGAGCGCAAGCTCGGGCGAGGGAATGATGGGGAAGGAAATCGGCCGTGCCCTTTCAAGGAACCATCCCGGCATTTGCTTGAAGCGATTTAGGGAAATCACGGAAAACCTAAATCAGGATGGCCGGAGACGGGATTGAACCGTCGTCCTCCCGAATGCGATAATTCTAGTTCAATGTACCTATAAAGGAGCATTCGAGAATTATGTAAAATTGTGTCTTAAAAAGTTTCCAAGGTAATGGTTCACAAAATTCGATAATTTAACATTGACGGCATAGGACATATAATGTCCCCTTAAATTTTTTTTCTTTTCAACCTCCTTGATAAGCACTTCACTGTCGATAAATTCCATTGTGAGTGACGGGCTACTCAACCCATTCTGAGGTGAACGTAGGGCAGCGCTTGTCCTTCGACAACATGTGTTAATTTCCGTGTCGTGTAGCCATGTCATATACCACACCAGTTGTCCATATTTTTCGCGTTATTTATGGCACAAAAGATGCGTTAAAAAAATCACAACACCTAACCATCACCGAGATAGGTGTCACTGAGTGTTTTTGTGGTTAACAGTTACGGGCAAACGGTCGCAGGAAGGTACCACCGAAGTCTCAGAGGAGGCCGTGAAGATGAAGTGATCGTAGTGGTCGTACTTGCTGTACGAAAACCCCTCTCCCATCAATCAACTCCCCTAACCCCACCCCCTCCAAGCATGTTCTGCCCGGGACACTTTTACACAAGCTGCTTCTTTCGGCTGTTAGATTTTGCTCCACCTCAATTTTCTGACATGGCACTCACTGACTCCTTCCACTTTGCTCCGATAAAGGAACCATTGGCGGGACAGGCACTTCTAGAATGACGACGACGCGATTTTCCAGGTGGAACGTTCGTGAACAGTGAAAATGCAGACTTCTACAACCTAGGTATTTAAGCCTTCCATCGTTGGGAAAAATGAATCATGAACCGCGATTTTTCGATTAAGCTTGTGGTAATCAAACGATATTTGCGCTTGGTCAACAGATGGATCTTCGATAGCTGACACCTGGGGCCCGCTGAAGGTGAAGGAAGTAGTAACGTATACGCAGTTCTCTTTCACGACAGTGCTCTTGAAACGATGCCACGCAGTAGGGCTTTGATTTGTAAACAGTGTGAGTGCAGTGCTCACAGCAACAGCGCTTAGCTGCGTTTCCGGGTTTGGCCTGGTCTAGGAGAGGTCTAATGCAACGTGGAAGGCAGTTGACAGCCGGCAGTAAGAAATGGGACTCCGTCTCTCGTTAAGAGGCTTGGTAATTGGAGAAGGTTGGCTAGCCACGCGCCGTTCCGAGTACAGAACGGCCGTTGCACCATTCAGTTAAAGTTGCATTCCGTCCCGATGTTGTCCCTACTATGATATTTGACCAGGTTACATGGAGCGGACTGAGTCGGTGTTAGAATCGTGAGCATCTGCTTTGCTAGGTTCTTTCACAAAATTATCAGGAATGTTTTAGGCAGATTACCGTCTATATCATTTTGGTTTCCCATCTGTTGTATTGTCAAATGCTTTTTTTACTCTCTGTGATCACAATACCAAATCCTTCGACGATGACCGGTTTCAGTCAGTAATTACCATCTATAGATCTACAATATAAAAAATATACAACTAGTGGGCAGTCTATCTTTCAAAATAATACAGTATTTCATATCAAAATACTCTCATACAAACTGAAATGTACAGATAAAATAAGGTAAATCACTCTTCTACGCCATGTCCTAATGTGATAAAGCCGTAATGGAATCTTCAAAACGTATAAATACACTCAGAAAATAATCGTCACGCAGAACTAAAATATCGTGTAAAACAGGCCACATCGTCCACACAGTCAGTCTTTTTGCCACTGGCGTTATTGTACAAAACCTGCTGAAGTGCAGTAGCTACAAGAAATATGTTTGCCTATATGCCTCATAGATGTCACTACTGTGGGCTTAGATGTCTCGTTTACATAAGAACCATAATATTATGAAAATACAGGTGGCAGACATGTAGCAGACACTTAAATTTTGATAACTAACATAGAAACCAATTGTGACTAAATAAAAGATTAATACAGTTAAACATATAAAATTATTTAAATGAAATATATAAAGGTAACAGTCCTGACACTTACAGTGAATTTACGGTCAAAAATAAAAATACGCAATACACTGCCTATAGCAACCTATAATTTACCTATGAAAGATAAAATGTCTCTATGACAAAATAATTATATGGAACAAAAGGCACATCAATGATCAGCGCCCTCTGTTTGCTCGCCCTCCAGGATGTTTCGTAGGCGCGCAGCGATCGTCAGAACTTAACGGCTAAGAGGGCTTTTCGTACATCGTGATATGTCTCCCACAGAAAAGGTTTATACAAAATACTAACAGTTAACAAATAAGGTTATGTAGTCTGGCCATACAATCCATAAATAGGTAGGATATAATCTGTTACAGGATTATAGCGATGAATGTATGATAATAATGCAAAAGCATACTCTTCTCGACATAAATCAGCAACAAGGCTAGATATAAATAAGGGAGGCATTAAGTGGTTATTCTAGTATGTTATCAAACAAAGAAAAGTAGGTGTTGGGTACCCTTGTGGGCTCATGCTTTTTAGCTTTGTAGATATCTATCTCTTCCAAGAAATCAAGAGCACGACCTTTTGCGGCCTTGTGCAGAATAGGCATACAACTCCCGATAGTGTCGCCGGTTTCCGCTAAATGCATTCCCAATGCAGTCTTCTTATGTGCATGAAAATGTTCCTTCAATCTTACTTTAAAAGAACGGCCGGTTTGACCGATATAAAATTTGATACATCTGCTACAAACGATCTTCTAAACAGCAGAACCACCAAATTTATCATATTTATTACTCAAATTATGTTTTACACGGAGTTTCAGAGTGCTGCTGACTTAAAACCACATCTAACCTTAGATTTACTGAAACATTTTTCTATTTACTGGAACATTTTTCCGCAAAATTTCATTGGAATGGTTTTCAGGTTTTCTTTATTACTTCTCTATTTGTTCGTCTGCCTATTATTTCTATTGTGGTTTAGAAGATCTCACTGAGAGTGCAGTGCAATACGAACTTAACGCAGAATAAAGTGTCATAATAAATAATGTGTGTTCCGCAGCCTTAAACGAAAGAAAGCGATGTCGTTTATTAAAAGTTGATTTGTAATTCAGAACCGAGTGACGGGCCAGTGCTCTTGCCGTTAAGTTATAGAAACAGATAATTTGTACTTCTTTGCTTCTGTCCTGTAAATTTCCTACACAGTTGTAAAATTATGTCTAGAAAACCACTTCAAAGGCTGTGACCCGTGTATAATAATGCGAAGGTCGTTTCTTTTTCTTAAAATCTTTTAAACGTTGATGGTTTATTTTATTGAAGTTCAGGCTGTACTACGTATTTAAATGCCGTAAGGTTTTAACTGTGAATTCAATAATTGTTTTGGTTGGTGAGATTTTAATAAATTTCATTTTTATCTAGGTTATTATTTCCTGTCGTCCATATTGGACGTCTTTTATTATAATAGAGAAAATCAAATCTTTCCACATTCTGGGTTTTTAAATATTATAAATAAACTTGTTCAAAGTATTATGTATATTACCACTACACCACCAAGCTCCCTACCACTTCAGTGTCGCATTGAGTGGTGAATATATAGAGGAGGACTAGCACTATCACTAATCTTCGTAGGCAGAGTTCGATTTTTGGGAGGTGATAATCAAAAGTGATTTTGACTCTCCCTTGTTCGTAATGGCCGACAAATTGTAAAAATTGAACTGATTTTGGAAATAACATCTGTTGTATAGCGATTGTGCATCATTAGATTCAGAAAAGTTGTAAAGTTCCCGTGTGCATATAGTAAAAAGCAATTTATATCACATTCGTTTGAAGTCCTAGCGTTAACACATAGCAATACCGAATGTGCACAATTTCATTGTCGCTTCGTGTCCACTGAGTGTTTGGTGATTATATGCTCCATTTATATCTCGTGGCTCTTAGAAAAGTGGAAGAGGAAATGGTGAAAACTGGCGACGTGTTGGGTCATATTGACTGAGGGGAGCTTGTTAATATGACGTATTAGTACCAGATGTACAGATGACCACTGTTAGCCTGAAGCTATATACGGAATAGAGGTGAATGCTACATGTTGCAAGCTAAATGTATAATATATTTACAGTTCAATATGGTACTTACGTAAACAGCATCAAGGGGCTCCAATGCCATCATTGTCACTCACCTGCAAGAAAAAAAATAAAAATAAAAAAAAGAATTGTCACATGTGAATAAATCATGTATTTTCATATACCTGTAAAAACACAACATGGCGTAGGGACGTATCAGTGTCACAGCCTTGTAATGTGTTATTCTCAGCTGCGTCTGCATATTTTCTATTATATGAACAGAAAAGTGCCTAAAATTATCACAACTATTTCATATTCCGCCACTACATAATGTTTTACATTTAGAAAGGTGCTGATGAAAAATTAATGTCTTTTTATCACTAGTTTGTGAAAACGACCTCGCTTTTTAGATCTAGGGAACGATTATAATCTTATATCTAACGCTATCGTAAAACATTACGGCAGCCATCAGTAAAAACCGTTTTCCTCTTCCCTACTACTTTATCGTAGTGCATCCTCCATGATATATTGTTAGCATGCTGTTTGTAATGTTAAAGGGCACACTGAAGTGTTCCATATATCTGGGATCACAAGAGGATTTCCACGCCAACCTTCAGTAAGGAAACGTTTGCTTTGCCCTACTATTTTATCGTAGTACGTTCTAAATGATCATTGTTTCCATGCTACTTGTATTAGTAAAAGACACACTGAAGGATCCCACGTATCTAAGGTCTCAAACTAAATTCCTAAATAATAAATTATTAGCATACTGACAAAGGTGATGAGTGATGACATAACGCAGTAAGATAGAAACCATTTGCGTGATAAAAAAGTTTGTAACGTATGTAGAAGGGAACAGCGCGATAGCTGGATGCTTGCGACAGTGGAGAGAGACGCTGGGAGAAATGAGGCAACAAATATGTGAAGTAAGTCTGCCCAGCTCGCTGCTTTCTTCATACCTGATATCATATTCATAACGGACACAGTAGGAAGAAGCTTGAAAGAGCAAATGTAAGACACCACACGAAGTGCGACAGTGAGGCAATGAGATTGACTTTTTGCGTCTCCAGGGTGGCAAACTGAAGCCTGCTACTACAGGCAGTGCGCGACGTTAGTCTTTCCTCAAGGCAAGAGAAAGTTGGGTGCACATTCAGTCAGGATTGGTCACTTGAAAAGTGAAGTTTGTTCTTCGTCATAACAGTGGAATCTAAATATTCTGTGAGTTGTACGACGAGAATGCGATGGTAGCATACGGGACGCTTGAGCAAGCTTTGGAAGCGATCTTTTAGTAAGGGAACAGTTGTTTCGATGACACAAAACTTTTCTGAAGACAGAACGTGAACAATGAGCAACCAGCAACAGAACGATCACATGACAACACAATCACGGCGAGTGAACTTGCACGAGTTGATCGAAAATAACTGAAAACGTTTGCAAACGAACTGAAAATAAACTCGCAAACTGTTCGCCTGATATTGACTGAAAATCTGGGAATGTGAAAAAATTGCACACAGCACTAAAAAAAGATCAATGGAGGATTGTGAGACCAGTGGAACTGAACCCATAATTAAGGATCCGAGTTATCACTGGCGATGAAAGTCTTTTTTCCTTTCAGTATGATCCACAGAAGAAACGTCAAGAGTTTGCAATGGTGTTCTTACAAATCGCCAAGACCAAACAAAGCGCAAGTCAAAGGAGAAATGATGACTGTTTCTTTGACTCCATACGTATTGTGCACAGACAGTAAACAGACACTACTACCAAGAAATTCTCAAAAGGCATCGGAAACGGGTCCGTCGTATTTGTGCACACATTGATAACGACCGGATCCTGCATCACAATAATGCAGCACCCCATGCTGAAATGACTGTTGGACAGTTTTCGAAGTCAATGTCAACTGCAGTGCTATCACAAAATCTTTATTCACCTGACATAGCCCCGTGTGACTTTTTTTACTCCCAAAAGTGAAGTAGTCGTTAAAGAACACCGTTTTGCAACAGTGCAGGACGCCAATCAGCTGTAACAAGGACTTTTGCAGATGATGAGTTCCAGAGATGCTACCAACAACGGAAACACCCATGGATAAAGTTGCCATCCATCCCGATATATCGGGACTGCCGTTGTTATGGACCTTCTTGTCTCGAAATCCTCACAAGGCCTCATTTTGTCCTCATGTTTATAATGAGGCACCCTCCTCTAACAATATCTTTTTTTATCGAGATAACCGATACCATGTATACTATCGATTCTTGCGTAGGTTAAAAATATCTCATCTTTTTCACAAAAAGAACTCATATGATTTTGTGTAGTATGTGTTATATTTCAGATTAAAATTTTTAAAAAAGGAATTAATGTTTTACAATCGATATGTAACAACAGTTACAATTACTCTTCTTTTAAAAATAATTGAAATTACATAATTTTTGGCATACCTAAAATTCATATTATTAATTGCAAACTCTAACGCTAATTATTAAATTTATTTATAGAGTGATTTAGAAAATAATGTTGATATATTAAAGAAGGTTCTTCTTTAGTAAAGAAAGTTTGTGAGCTCCTTTGCTTTGTGGACTCTTTGGAGCGGTGTGGATGTCGCAGAGTGTGAAGAGTGGTTGGCATGCCTCTGATGGAAGTAGACGTTTTCTAAGTTTGTTGCCAACAATGTAATTGTTTTTTTAATGTGGAAAATGTAAAAACGGTGTGATGTTGAAAGATGTGACGAAGAGTAAAATCCAAGAATAATACAGGCGAATTTTCATCAGTTATTTAGCCATCTAGAACCTACAAAATCGAAATTTCATCTGCAAGAATGTACCCCTAGACAAGACTTTGAGCCAACAACAACATAGAGATAATTAAGATAAGTAAAATGTTACTCTTTTGTATATCTTACGCCTCTCGAAACTGTCAAAATCAGTGCAGACAGAGTTGCCAAGACAGAGTTTTAATAGTGATGTGCGGGAGGGTAAGATTGAGTGTTGCAAAAACTGTTGAGAGCTTGGCTCAAGTACTGAGTAACACCATTTGTTAGCGCAACACGTAAATGCAGCCTCATTTAGTTACATTAATGTCAAGAACTTCAGGTTGACGAGGCAGCCTCGCAGGTGGCGTTATATGTTCTCTCTCCTGTACCGGCAGTGCAAGCCCCTTCTGGGTCTAACGTCATCATTTGAGACAATACCAGAGTTCTCCAGTAGTTGGGGGCTGAGAATATTTAAGCATCGCCACGAGGAAGAATTAGGCAGTTTTCATTTGAATAGTGATAAGACGATTCTTTCTAAACGTAATACGAACAATGTGTGCAACTTAATAACGTTTTAAGCGTATACTGCGGTTATATGGGGCGTGGAGTGTATAGAGTGACGTGTATGTCGATGACTAAAGTGATATGTCGTCTGTTTACCGTCCACTAAACGTATTTTGTAATAGCTTACGAAAATGACAAAGGATGAAAACAGGAAGTATCGCTACTCTGATGAATACACGGAAGAATGGACTTTTGTTTAGAATGGACGTGCAGATCAGGAAGCGTTGTAAGAGATTTGTAGCTGTTTCATCTCAGTAGATCACGGAAGTCACGCGGAAACTGAGGCATCACATTTGTACGAAGGACGCGGCAAAGGGATTCGCGGTAGCATCAACATCAAAGCATGTTTTCAATTAATGGTTAAAGAAGACTCCCAGGCAGAATTTCTTGTTGCTGCTGCCGAATTAACGAGAGGTTATAAAGTTGTCAAGCATCATCAATCTTTCAGTTCTCTCGACAGTACCTTAAAACTGAATGCCGCAATTTATCCCGAGTTCAAATTCGCCGCAAAGTAGTCTAAACCCAGGATCAAAGTTACAGCGATTGTTGAAAATATTCTCGCACCACACTCCATGTTTGGAATTCCATTGCTTCAGTTCCTTGATATATTTGTGTATACAACACTCGAAAATAATTTGTAAAAACCATTTAAAACGATTGAAGACAAAATAACTTAAAATGCAAGGATATAGATTCAGTTGAAGCTCACTCCGAATTCAGTTCAATTCAAGAATCTGCCATTACTTGGAGAGACTCAATTACTATGAAACGTTCTATAGAGGATGAGGAGTTTTAGGGAAAAAAACAGCCGCAGAAAAGTGATTTAGCTAATCACGTTACGGATCAGCGGTCTAGAGTGTGTTTTGAGTTGCAGCAATGAATATTATATCAAATATTCATTGGAAAAATATTGATTTACACTATTTTCAGTTCGGGGCAAAATAGAAATAGGAAGTAAGGGACGGGAGGGCTGTTCTGGTATGGAGACGGAAAGGGAGGAAATAATTTGGTAGGATGTGTAGCTACCAGCAGTGACACACAGTCCTGGGAATGGACCGTGCGAAAGAGGTGTTTCATGTACCACAAGCTAAATTTACTGCGAGTATAATGCTCAATACAAAATTCTACCAGTAATGGTTCCAAGAAAGTGAATTGCCAAGTCAGCAAGCCTTTTGTCTCAGTATTACGAGATAACTTCTCATCCCAGTATTTGCATTGCATTAAGGCAACCTGTCTCACCTCCATTGCTACGTGTCTTCAAAAAGGAAAAAATGGGTTATTAGATTTATGAATGGAAGTAGAGAAAAGGCACAATATGTTGCCAGTATATTGAGTTTTCTAGATCTTGTTCCTTCTTGGAACAATTAATACTACAATGGTCCTCGAAGGCAACCTTTTACTCTAAGTGACATTCAGCTGACACCTGTGAATTAACAAACAAGTTATCCTCTTTCTGAATGTCTCTGTAGGTCTCTTCATCTGCTAACTTTGGTCCGCAAGCTCCACGGTCGGAGGACAGCTTACGAGGTCGCCGTCGATTGGTGCTGTGGCCGCTGCTGCTAAGCTGATTACAGCCCTTTCTCAGCCAGTAGCGGATTGAACAAAGGACACAGTCCTATTGACACACGAGGCGGGCACAAAGCGATCGCGGACAATACTCGGATTTCAGGTAAAGCCACTGGGGCGGTTACAGTTTCATTGAGTTTCGCCCGCGCTTGCTCAAAGGTCTTCCAGTAAACAAGTAGACCGCTACAACAACATTCTTCCTATTGGATCCTCTTTTTCTACGAGATAACTACACATAGGATGAGAGTCAGTTGGTCAGGTATATTAAACTGCTCTACGAACATGTATGCAAATGTCTTAGTTATCGCAATAATCCGATGCTATGGTGTTATTACTACACAGTGTCCAACGAAGGAGTCGCTGATTTCAAAACTAAATTCCTCAAAAACTAAGATCGATAAACGAATGCAACAAGCGGTATATTTATTGTGAAAGCTATAAGAGTTTTATGCAAATATTTTGCAGAAGTTTCGAAATAGTTCTAAAAGCTGGTAATATATGACACTGCAATAGCAACACGTATTGAGTATAAATAATGAACTGCAGCTCAGAGCGATGAGTTCCACCGTTGTAAAGCAGTTTAGCGTGTCGAAGGAAAAGGTTGAAACCGTGTATTCAATTGGACAACGTGATTTTCCTGGTACTGGAATACCACAGGTTAGAACGCAGTCCTACAGCAACAAGACGCAGTTTTGAAACACGATTCAGTGTTCCAACAGGATCCGATACAAAAACAATTTGCAGGCTCTTCCTCAAATTCCAACGGGCAGGCAGCGTGGCTGGATGATCTGGTAGGAAATGCTGACACCAGATAATCTGCAGTTAATCATACAATACAGGCTTTCACGGCCAGTGTTGTCTTCAGCTGAAACTTCCGGGTTGGGAGGCCGTGGTCGGTGTATAAAATTTACACCTAACGTTTCGTCTCCATCTCAGAAGATGTCTCCCGCAGACGGAGACTAAACGTTAGGTGTAAACTTTATACATCGACCACGGCCTCTCAGCACGGAAGTTTCAACTGAAGAATTTGCAGTCACTCTTGAGAAAGTCGCCACGGTTTTTTCCATTCAAAATACAAAGCTCCCAGGCAATGCCTGTACGAGGTGGGCGACGAAATTTACTTTGCAAACCAGATTCTCGGAATGATTGATAATGAAGGATTTGATGTTGGCTGCACCTGTTTCACAGATGAAGCACCCTTCCATGAGAATGAAATCGTGAATACATGAAACTAACGATTTTGAGCTTCCTAAAAATCCTCATTTGTGCGAAGCGAAACGACTGTATTCTCCCAAAATTATTGTTTGGGCTGTGGCATACACCAGAGGCATTATTGCCCTTTTATCATGCGGAAAACATTCACCAGTGGACGCTGCATTGTAATTTTTGAATATCTTCTCGCCACATTGCTGGTGATGGAGGATCGACCAGGAACCGTGTGGTTCAAGCCAGATGGGGTCAGACCGCATCGCACCGAACAGGTGTTTTGCTTTCTTAATAAATAGTTCGGGGCTAGAGTCACTGCATTGCAGTACTGCAAATTTACTGGCCCAGGGATGAATTGGCCTCCACAATCGCCTGACCTGATTCCTTATGGGCACACTGAATGAAACTGTTTACTGGAACCATCCCACCATTCTGGACAAGCCTGAATAGGTGAACCCTGTGGCCTCTCAATTCATTTCCGTTGAGACACTACAGGATGTAATGGCAAATGTCATTGTTCGATTGCGCTGCCTCTGTATTGCGGGTGGTGGACATCAGAAAAATATTCTTAGGTGATGGGAAGGCTGCATGCAGTGGACGAGTTTAATTATGCACGCTGATATTGTACGAGCTGCACGCCGTACAGAGCTATCTGTTAGCAGCTTTTTGAGCTATTTCGTAACTTCTGTATAGCTTCCATATGAAATTCTTACAATTTTCATAATAAACGCACTTTTCTTTGGGCTCGTCTGTAGATCTTAGTTCTTTACTTCTCGGGATATTTTATTTTGAAATGAGCGATTACTTCGCTGGACGCCCTGTGTATGCCATCCAGTAAGCAGCTTACATTTCTAGATGTCACATTATTGGAACACACTTTCTGCAAGAATACTAAGATTGTTATTTGACCTCTGCCCTAATTTGCTTATTTTTAGTCTCATAGAACGGTACTTAAATCTCTCCGACCTTTCTAATGCCCTGTTCTATAAGACTGTAATGAATTCGACTATTAACAGAGGGTGCATAAATACTTGACAAATCACAGATCTGAGAAATATCGGTACGTCGAGGTAATATAAGAGCACGTTTCTCACTCTACTGTTCTCAGTATTTCCTTTTGAGCACTTCATACGAGCAACTAGTTGCTCTTGCGCAATACCGGCAGCTCTAACGATAGACTGACAATTTACCGTTTGCTGTTGACTCGTTTTTTAACAGATGAAATAACAAATAGCTGGTGCAACGGTAAGATAGAAGAGAAATACTCGGGACGACGACGGTTCAAATCCCCATTAGAGCAGAAAGAATTAGATTTTTCATGATTTCCCTAAATCGCTTCGGGCGATTTCGAGATGATTCATTTGAAAGGGCACGGCAAATGTCCTTTTGCATCCTCCTCCAGTCCGAACTTGTACACCGTCTCTAATAACCCTGTAGAGATGTCATTAAACCATAATATTCCTTAGTCCATTCGGAATAATAGTAATTTCACCGTGGCGTATTTTGTCGCAACTGTAACAACAGTTTCACAGGTGAAATCCGCATTTGGTTGATTGTTCTTCGTTAATCTTATACAGTAATAAACACTCAATTCGCTCCTTGTAGTACAAAAAACTAACTATACGATAGTAATAGGCGAAGAGTAACCGCTCATACGTCAGAGATAATTCGATAACCAAGTTACCAAGTTATTCTGCCGTCTACCTCATGCGCTAACTTGCGCTCGCGAGACACGAAGTAACCGGCCGCCACTTCCTGCGCTCAATAACGTACCATCTCCCATCATCTGCACTCTCTACTTCCTAAACATTGATGGAAGTTTCTGTTGTTTACTATATTTTACGTATTTCTGTTGTCATGGTTTTCAGTCCAAATACCAGTTTGTTGCTGCTCTCCATGATACTCTATCCCGTGCAAACCTCTCAGTGCCAGATTTACTACTGTAACCTTCCTCCGTCTGAGCGATGCTTATTGTACTCATCCCATCGTCTCTCTCTACAGTTTCATCCCCCCTCCCCCCACAAAAACACACAAACAAACACATACACACACACAAAAACACACAAACAAACACACACACGAAAACACACAAACAAACACACACACGAAAACACACAAACAAACACACACAGTCCTCTAAGATTGCTTCTACTGCTACCATTTTTCATTCTCCACTATTCAGTAAATAAATCGTGCCAATATTTTGCTACCATGACTTATTAATCTAATAGGTCGTTAGCATCTGCCTTCTTTGGAACAGAAATAATTATATCCTTCTTGACTATCAGGCTATTTCGCCGGTCCCATTTATCCGCCTCCGTAGGTGGGTGTTAAGCGCAGTGACTGCCATGTACAGGACCCGGATTAGGTTCCCGGTACTGCCAGGTACTTTTTCACCATGGGAGGGCTGGGAGGGTTCGAACGGGGTGCAGTCAGCGTACGTAAGCCAACTGGAGAACTACTTGACCGAGTAGTAGCGGCTGCAGGTCGCGAAAACTGACAACAGCCAGGAGAGTGGTGTGCTGATCCCAAGCACCTCTATGACGTATACAATGACGCCAATGACATAGGATGACACGGCGGTAGGTCGGTAGCGAAGGACCCACTAGAGGATGTAGATAGAGTTAAGGTTTACGTATATCTTAATGGAGGAACAACAGAATATCAGCTTGCTTCACAACAAAATTTTAATCAATACCTTACATTAGGTGGTTCAATCAGTGAACGAATTCCCATTTTCAGGAAATGGCGATAGAGTCATCACGAACAAGCCCCATTACTGTTATCGCAACTGTCTTTAATATTTATCTCCATATATTAGCTCTCATTTGCATGGAGAAGGCATCGTTTCGCCGACGGTCTTTAAAATCGACACAAGTGGAGCAAAAACCGCTGCTGTCGGAAACGCAAGGCAACAGTTCAGTTGAACAAGGTAAATACAGAGCCTCTGTTGACGTCTTTCTTAAGTTCTGTGTTCTGTCCTAAGCCTTACAATCACCAAGAGAAACTTTTCTTTGAGAGTATTTAAGCTCAGCAGACATATATTCACTGTGTTGAGATCAATGCACAGCTAACGGAGTTGGCAGGTACCAGGCTTGAGCCACAATATCATTTGAAAGAGAGCTAGGAATTCAGCACTCATCATGTGTCTCTTCTATACTGTTCGAAAACAACTGGATATGGTCAGTAGAGAAGGAATGAACGAAGAGAGGAAACCAACATGGTGGAAATAGAGACGAAGAGATACCAGTGGCACGCCATTTCAGCAAATTCAGCCGAAAAGCTTCAGAAGAAGCCACGGAGAGGGAGAATACAAGGTTTCCAGAGCAGACATATGTGAGAGAGTACTACAAGTATTGGCTTGTCTCGTAATATACATATCCTATCTCAGACTATGCAATTAATGCAAGTATTTCCACATTATCATATGGACACAAATAATACAAAGAACATGTAAATTTAATGGAGAAGCAAAATGTTTGCCCATCTGAGACTTCTGCTCAGAGGTAGATAATTGACCAACGTATTTATAATACAGTCAAGAGAATCGACCCCCTTACCATGAGATGCTAGCACCTTACCACTTCCTTTGTTTGAAGAGTCGGCTAGAGAAGTGCTCCACCATACGGATAATAGTCATCAACTTTTCTTTGTCACACCTGAATTCTATGGACACCATACAGCCGATATTGGCGCACTCCTTGAGCTGTAGTGTGACAATAATCACACTCTGGTAACTTTTGTCTTCATCTGGGAGATGCCCGTAGACCAGCTACAATAGATGTGTAACAGTTAGATTTACTGACATTGCAGATAAGTAGATTTCTAAAAATTAAGTAAAGAAGCATAAGGAACAGTAGAAAAGGAAGAATTAACCCTTCCTAATATTCTTTCCCTACATTAATATGTTCTTCGAGCGTGATGAAGCCGGTAGCTAATAGATCAGCTGAAGGCAAATTCCCAGACTAATAGATCGGTCGTATCTGAGTACATTCATTACTCACCAAGATAATCGAACTTTATCAAATTTTTATGTATGAATCAAAACCCAAAGTTGGTGTAAACAGAAGTAAACAAGAAAAGAGGCAAATTAGTCACATAGGCCCAATACCAGCAGAACTACTCTCTCACAGGGACACTACGGCGTCTTCAGAGATTCTTAGCAATTTGTCTACAAAACAACTGAAAATCCTTTAGTAGTTAGTATTGTAATATGAATTAATAGTCTATTTTTGCATGAGTAAGATGCATTACTTAGTTATTTATTCGCCTTCAAAGTTTTATATGAATGAGGGACAGATAATGATAAGGTTTGCTTTGTGGGGCGCTCAATTGCGCCATTATCAGCGCCCGTACATATTCCCAACCTTTACTCAGCCCAGTCTCGCCACTTTCATGATGAAATGATAAGGACAAGACAAACGCCTAGTCATCTCGAGGCAGGTGAAAATACCTGGTCCCGTGCTCAGAAAGCGAGAACGCGACCGCGAGACCCCGAACTGCGATGAAGCACAGAGGAAGACAGCGCAGTGTTATGTCACCGGTTCCATTGTGGCAGGTGCAGGATCAAAATTCCTTTCCGACTATCCTCAATTAGGTATCCGTAGTTTTTTAAATCACTTTCCATGAATGCTGAAGTGGTAAGTTGGAAAGCCTACGGTCCAGTTCTGCCATAACCTTATCGAATCAGAGATGATTGTTCTCCATCCTTGTTTCTTTCCATCAGTTCTTTGTTTACATGGATCGGAAAATGATGTACAGTACAAAAGCGTTAAAGCGTTCTACAACGAGATCTATGTTGTTGCGGTCTGCAGTCTGAAGTCTGAAGACCGGTTTGATGCAGATCTCATGCCTCTTCATAACCGAAGAACTACTGAAACCTACATCCTTCTGAATCTGCTTACAGCAGTCATCTCTTGGTCTCGCTCTACAGTTTTTAACCCCACACTTCTCTCCAGTACTACACTGATGATCCCTTGATGTGTCAGAATGTGTCCTATCAACCCGTCTTCTAGTCAGTTTGTGCCAAAAATTTCTTTTCTCCCCTGTTCTATTCAGTACCTTCTCATTAGTTATGTAATTACTCATCTAATCTTTATCATTCTTCTGTAGCACCAAGTTCCCAAAGCTTCAATTCTCTTCTTATCTAAGCTGTTTATCGTCCATATTTCACTTCCATGCATTGCTTCACTCCGTACTAATACTTTCAGAAAAGACATCTTAACAGTGAAGCCTATATTCGATGTTAAGAAATTTCTTCTCTTCAGAAATTCCTCTCTTCATAATGCCAGTCTATGTTTTACATCCTCTCTACTTCGCCAATCATCAGTTATTCTGCCGTCCAAGTAACAAAACTCATCTAATACTTCAACTGCCACGTTTCCTAACACAATTCCTTCGGAATGGCCTAATTTCATTCGGTTGCATTCCATTACTCTTGTTTTGCTTTTGTTGATATTCAAAATATTCAAATGTGTGCGATTTCCTAAGTTACCAAACTGCTGAAGTCATCGATCCCTAGACTTACACACTGCTTAAACTAACTTATGCTAAGAAAAACAAACACACTCCCGAGCGAGGACTCAAACCTCCGGCGGGAGGGGTCATGCAATCCGTGACAGGGCGCCTCTAACAGCGCGGTCGCTCCACGTGGCTGTTGATATTCATAGTATATCCTCCTTTCAAGACACTATCCATTCCACTCCACTGCTCTTTCAAGTGCTTTGCTGTCCTCGACAAAACTGCTATGTCATTAGCTAACCTCCAAGTTTTATTCCCCCCCCCCCCCACTTTAAATCCTACTACAAATTTTTATTCGGCTTCCCTTACTAAATGCTCAGTGTACAAATTGAATAATATTTTCGATACCCTACAATAATGTCTCACTCCCTTCTCAACCACTCCTTCCCTTTCATGCCCTTCGACTCTTAACTGCCGTCTGGTTACTGTATAAGTTGTAAATAGGCTTTCGCTCCCTGTATTTCAAAGATTGTAGTCCAGTAGATATCGTCAAAAGCTGTCTCTGATTCTGTAAATGCTATAAAAGTAGTTTTGTATTTCCTTAACATCTTCTAAGATAAGTCGTCGGGTTAGTACTGCCTCGTGCGTTCCTATATTGCCGGCCGGACTGGCCGTGCGGTTCTGTGCGCTACAGTCTGGAGCCGAGCGACCGCTACGGTCGCAGGTTCGAATCCTGCCTCGGGCACGGATGTGTGTGATGTCCTTAGGTTAGTTAGGTTTAATTAGTTCTAAGTTCTAGGCGACTGATGACCTCAGAAGTTAAGTCGCATAGTGCTCAGAGCCATTTGAACCATTTTGATGGGGCTCATTACTGCGAGATGCAATATACAGGGTGAAAAGTATTAAACCGACAAACTCTGGGAGGTTGTACGGGACATAAAAAAAACTATTTTTCCTAATGTCATTTTTTCCTATCAGGATTACTTAAACCGGTGGAGGTCGTATTACGGTCTTCAGTTGTAGGCAACTGCTGTCCACCAGTGTAGCAGTGCACTGTCTCTGTTTACTAATGGAGCGATACACCTGGAGTGAGTACATTGATATGGTTGGTGCGTACTACGTAGCGCACCACAACGGACGAGCTGCACTGCGGGTTTATCAACAACAATATCCTAATCGCTGTATCCCGAATCATACGACATTTGCTGCTGTGTACCAACGTCTGAGTGAGACTGCGTCATTTAGCAGATTACCTGGACAGGGACGCCGTCGCATGGTAAGAACGCTGCAATTTGAGGAATCTATCTTGCAACATGTGGAGCGAGATCCTTCAATCAGCACTCGTGCAATTGCACGTAACATGGGAACGAATCAGACGAATGTAAGAACAGTCCTTCGAGAGCAATTGTTACTCCCATTTCACTTACAGCCTGTCCACAACCTGGAACCAGTTGATTATCCACCCAGAGCACAGTTTTCGCAGTGGTACCTGGAACAGTGTGAAATGCATCCTACATTTTCATCCTCTGTGTTGTTTACCGATGAAGCAACGTTCGGGCTTGATGGAGTCTTCAACATGCACACTTCCCATGTTTGGAGTGAGGGTAACCCACATGCCAGAGTTACTAGCGCTCATCAAGTGCGGTTCTTCGTTTTGTGTCGGTCGGTGTTGTTGGGCACTGTTTAATTGGGCCGTATCTGCTACCTACGCCATTAAATGGCAGACACTATTACAATTTTCTCACCAGAGCATTGCCAGAATTGCTGGAAGACGTCCAGCTCCCTACAAGACAACGCATGTGGTTCCAACATGAAGGGGAACCGGCACATTTCAGTCGTGCACGTCGATTCCTGGACCGACGGTTTCCAGAAACGTGGATTGGCAGAGGTGGTCCTGTACCATGGCCTGCTCGATCCCCAGATATGTCCGCTTTGGACTTTTTTGTGTGGAGAGAGATGCGCAACCTTGTTTACCCAACTCCTGTTGCATTAGAAGAGGATCTCGTTGCCCAGGTAGTAGCAGCAACAGGAACAATTCAGGATACTCCTGAGGTTTTTGCCCGTGTCAGACAGAACATGATCCTACAGTGAAACCTTGGAGGCATTTTTGAAAACCTTCTCTAATTTAAATTGGGTTGTGTTAATGTGTTGTCTCTTGGTCATAAAAAAATGGTGAAGTGTCTGTTGGTTTAATTAATTTGCAGCCAGAGAAATCTTCCTCTACCGGTTTAAATACTCCTCATAGGCAAAAATGACATTAGGGAAAAATATTTGTTTTGATGTCTGCTAAAACCTCTCAGAGTTTTTCAGTTTAAATACTTCTCACCCCGTAGTAAAGCTGGTGGTAGGGGTGGGGGATTGGGGGAAGGGGAAGCAGTCGGTCGAGCCATACAGTTTGAAGGAACTGACACCCGCATTTACCTAACGTTGTTTGTGGAAGCAAAGAACAACTTATCTTTGTACGGGCAGACGGATAGATTAACAGAACTCCTCCTGAATACGATTCCGTTGTCTACAGTTGATTATACTTGCATTCGATACAAGGGTTCTGAAATACATATATAGGAAAGTCGGGTAAGATGGTTCAAATCGCTCTGAGCACCATGGGACTTCTGTGGTCATCAGTCCCCTAGAACGTAAAACTACTTAAACCTAACTAACCTAAGGACATCACACACATCCATGCCCGAGGCAGGATTCGAACCTGCGAGCGTAGCGGTCGCGCGGTTCCAGACTGTAGCGCCTACAACCGCTTGGCCACTGTCTGCGATTATGAAGATTTTAATAATACAGAGCACAGATTCAGCAAAGCTAAAACGATGGCAGCGAAAGATTTTATTCCAAACTTCATGACATCGTTCAAGTTTCCTCTTCGTAAACAGAAAACTATGTCGGTAACTAGATTGTCTGCATTTTATAAATTCAATGTGGAGGTATTCTGTAATGTATGCAGAGAAGTAAGAACGAAATACAACTTTGAGCGCCACCAGATTTTTTATTGTTGATGAAACAAGATGTTCAGTTGTTCCCCAAAGGTACCACCATTACTGTGCTCTAGTCGCAAAAGAAAGGTAGTCAAGATTTCCTCCCAAGAGGTATATCATCACCGTAGAGATGCTGTATGCATTAAAGGGCTCTGGGCTACAACAACCAGCAACACCGCCCGCCATATTATGTAACGTGAAGCACACCGAACATATCAGTTGGACAGGTGCAACAGATCCTGGAAAAATCACATATCTTGGTAATCAAAATACAAATTATTACAAGTAAGTTTGTTGGTCTTAAAACATGCCCAGTATAAGTGCAGGGTACAATTTTGTATTGATCGTAGTAATGATACAGCTGTTTTACTTTGCTAGGTACAGTTATGCTGTCACATGTAACATTTCTTATACCTAGAAGTCGGATTTGCCCAATTTATACATCGCATGTTCTCGCTCTTCATGGTCATTTGGAATGTCAGGCAGACGATTTTATTAAAGTACGCCTCTACTGCATTTAGTGTTTCGTAGTGTACTGATAATAAATCTGTCTGTCCACAGTAAAATTACATTTCAATCATGAACTACTATAGGCATATGCACTATGCGTGTACATAAACTCTTATGAAGCTATTCTTTATACACAATGAGGCGGTAACAGAAGGCATCCTACTTAGTACACGCTTTTATCATCTTAGAACTTACGGTAAACGCTCTTTTCCGAGAAACGAAAATCCAACGCAATAATATGAAACATAACAGTTCCATCTTCCACTAGAGCTGATGAAAGCACCACAAAAAGCAAGGCCTTAGAAAAAAAAGTACCTCACATTTCTGGCATTGTTCTCAACAGCAAGGGTAATTAAGCCTTCGATTCGAGCATAAAAATGTTAATTTACGACTACTATCGTCTGCTTTTGCTATAAATAGTAACGACCTATATAAATATATTTCTTTGATGGATATGCAAGATTGAATTCCTAGAGTGAAACTTTCTAAACGTTATCAAAGTCAAAGGTCAACCAATGTCAGCAGGAGTCGCAGTGAAATTTACCAGTATCTATAGCGTCAGACTTTCGGTAGTTACACCAATGCGATTGTTTACATTAAAGTTACCAGATTAATACACCAGCTCACATGGCGAACATCACACATGAGATGTCATGAAACACGAAAAATGCACTTCATGTTTGGGAATTATTTGCCGAAATGCGTCGTGAGGGTAATAAATAAAGAAAAAAAAATCACGACTGTTGGTAGTACCTGTTATTGTATGACAAACAAAAGCATATGATTACGAGCTAGCTGACGAATATATCAGTTGACATGACGTTGAAAAACATGGCGGCTAAGTTTTTAGTTGGCGTCAAATATGGTTGCGTCTTGGGCAGTTTACATTGTTTATGTAAGCAGTTGGTTTCCGCTGCTGAGAGGAACAAGTGTCAACGTTTTTTGCTGTGTTAGTGGCACAGGTCAATTCATACCTCAGGTTTTTATTTATCCGAGCGTTAGAATGTAGCCAGCACATGTTGATGGTGCACCACCTGGATCTGTTGGAGTTGTCTACGAATCTGGCTGGATGAATGCTGAGAGCTTTGAAAAATGGCTGAAGTATTTCATTAAACAAATAAGACTATCAGAAACAAATCCAATCATTTTCTATGGCTAATCATACAGCATATTTCACTTTAGAATCGCTACTACCTGCAGAGATACTTTCATAACTCTTTTAGGTTTTCCTCCTCACCCAAGTCACAGATTGCAACCACTGGATGCGTCAAAATTTACGGATCTCTGAAGACTGTCTACAGCAAAGCTTGTTCTGATTGTCTTGCTAATCATTCTCTACCTGGGATATCAGCAAACTCTGCAACAGAATTTGATGCACTGACATGGCCTTCATCTAATTCCACAACTACCTCTATTTTATCTCAGTTACCCCTAGCAGAACACCTGCCAGGACCTTGGTTTTACTCTATACCTACTTCTATTGTATCTCCATCACCTACCTCAGATTCTACATCTGTTTCTGGTTCATCTCCGTTACTTCAAGCTGCACCCAACGGGGGTCCAAGAAAAACGAAGAAGTAAGTTACCGTCTTTACACATAACCAGGACACCAATGAAAATAGCTGCAGAAGAAAAGAGACGAAGAAGGGAGACAAAAATTTAAAAGAAAACGCGAATGAAAAGACAAAAGTGAATACAGATCCTAAATAAAAGCTTGATTTCGGCGGTGGTTTAGTAATGATCCTAGATTAGACTCCTGTTACTCATCTTTAAATTCATCAATCGAAAATGAGTACACCGGCTGTGATTCCGATCATGTCGATTAAAGATGTTGTATCCTGCGAGGTCAGACTGGAGAGTAAGAATCGTGGTATCAATGTTATCGATGGCAAGAGAAGGCTCATTCTAAGCATAAGGACAAATTGCGGGGAAGCAAAGGAGAAATGCTATATTTGTGATTTTTGCGGTATAAAAGTCAATAAAACTAGTTTACTTCATAAATAAAATATTCATTTCGACATTTTACTCGTGCCCCACAGTCATCTGTAGGGTATCGGTGTAACAAAAGCGGCTTAAGACTCTTGATGAAGGCAAATCCTACGGTCCAGCATGTATAAGATTGTTTTAAGGTCTGTTCATATTATTGCTCATACTCAATCATATACAATCGCTAGCTTGACGAATGATCGATACCTAAAGACTGGAAAGTTGTTCATGTCACACTAGTATTCAAGAAAGCAAGGAGGAGTAATGTGATGACTCACAAACCGATATCACCGACGTTGGCGGCCAAAGATTTCCGGCATAAGAAATCATCCTGACTGCCAGCGGCCTTGTTAAAGAGGTCGGTGGAGCAGACAGAGGTTCAGAGCAATCTTTTGCCCTTGGGTTGTAAAACTGTCCATGAAGGCAGCAATTAACAAAGGCATGAGGGTGTAGAAGGCATTGGAAACCTCTGCATTACAGACTCATAGTGTGTATCCACGGGACATGTGACCTGTAAATGAAAAAGTGTCATGTTTATCTCACCATTAGCAAAAGATTCTGGAATAGTCCCCCATTAGGATCTCCGGGTGTAGACTACCAAAGGAGAGGACCACGACAAAAAGATTGAATAACCAACGTAGGGATGACGTTCTACGAGTGTCGGCGTCTAATGTCATAAGTTTGAAGGTGGCAGGAAAGCTACATAGTCTGAGAAGGGAAATGCAAAGACTCAATCTAGACATAGTGGATGTCTCTGAAGTGAAATTGGAAGAAGGCAATGGTATCTGGTCTGATGAGCATAAGGTAATATCAACAGCAGCAGAAAATGGTATAACGCGGGTAGGATTCGATATGAAAGGGAAGGTACGGCAGAGTGTGTTACTGTTAACAGTTCAGTGACAGGCTTGTTCTTATCAGAAGCTACAGCAAACCAACACCAACGAGGATAGTTCAGGTATATATGTCGAAGCTGAAGAGTGAGAGAAAGTATATGATATCGAAAGGGTAATACAGTACGCAAAGCGAGATGAAACTGTCAGAGGATTGGAATATGGTTTTAGGGGAAGTAGCAGAAGAAAGAGTTAAGGGAGAACGTGGGCTTGGAAGTGGGAATGAGAAAGGAGAAAGTCTAATAGAGTTCTGCAATAAATTTCAGCCATTAATAGCGAATACTCTGTTGAAGAATTACAAGAGTGTGAGGTATACTTGCGAAAGGCCGGAAGAAACAAAGATTTCAATTAGATTACATCGTTGTTAGAAATACTGTCTTCGTATATCGTAAATTGAAACCGATGACTTGGGGCGACAGCTGGTATAATGTATGTTCAAAAATGACGAAATCCCTCCAGCTGTATTAAGGTGTTGGTTTTATTGGCAACTAGTTTCGATGTTAAATCATCTTCAGGCCCAAAATACACATACCATATATAAACAACAATGCAATTTATGAGTTATTATGCAAAACAATTCTATTATAATCTTATTCCATTATGGATAATTTTAATTAAACTAATTATTATTTTTGGTCATTTCCGTTAAAATGCCATCACTCTGGACATTAGCCATTTAGGTGATATCACTAAATACAAATGAGGCTGTATATGCGCAATCGTTTAGTATAGGTTAATATCAGGTATTAAAAATGGGAGTATATAAAAGCTTAAGCGACAAGCTGTTATTCTAATGGTCAATAATATAGGTGTGGAACAGTGTAAATTCTTTTTGTTTTAATAATGAACTATAAAAAGGAGAACATACGCATTGCCAATCAGACATAGGCTAGATAAACATTGTTTACTAGTATTGAACGGTGGGCAAGGTAGACTAGAGTTTAGTTTGCAAAATTCTGTACTGTCATACAAAAGTAACAGTGGCGTTATTTACTTAGACAACTTCGTTCCTAACACCACGAAAGAAATGGCAAGGGAGCGAAAAAATGGTGTGAAACCCAGATGATACAAGATAGTCAATAGTGTAAAATACATACTAATCAATTTAAAAGCTATTCATCCCAATAAAAGTATAAGTTAGCACGTTGCTGAATGCTGAAATAATTTCTATGTCTGTGTCTCATCGAAGGCTATGATCAGGGTCTAAAATAATCAATTCCAGTAAGTTTACATGGTCAAAAGCACGATCAGGTACATGGCAATGCCCTAAATAGAAGCAATCTAGGTAATGTGTTGAAATAAACGGTCATATATGTAACCTATTTGTTGTTCCTCTAATAAATACACAAACACAGCCTCTCAGTAAAATACACGATGTGTAACTTTTATTAAGTATGTGATCTTGTCGAGTGTCCATTCGAGTTAATTACGATCAATGATGCGCTTAATCTATTTACTATGGGCAAATAGTCTACTGGACCCATCACTACTACAACATGGGTACTCATTCATTTTACTTATCTTTATAATTCAGTTGTATAGAACTGGTGATTAAAGCATATCGGTTACCCACTGATTTACGAGAAACGAGCATCAATGATGGATGCACAATTATTTTGACTATAAGACCAATTTACTGATTAAGATAAACTGACTCTAATAACGGAAGTTGTTAACGTACCAAATATAAAATCTGTCTAAGGAGCGTAAGTTACTCATCGAAGTGAGAACATATTGAACTCTATAGTAGGTATAAGCGGATATAAACACGTGAACTATCTTATAAGTAGTATTAAACAGAACAATCTCTACACTAGGGGGAAATAGTTCAAGTAGCGTCAAACAAGTTGACATTAAATCTACAAGGAAGCTAAGTCATTCTAAAGGCGATTTAACTAACACGCGGTAAGCGGACCGAAAAACGGTCGTTCTTCGTTGTTATTATGTGTAGGACGTCCAAGTAGACAATGGAGAAACGGTTGTACTTCGTTATTACGACGTGTAGGATGTCCAAGTAGATAATATTTTACTAGTAACTCACCATACTTGTTGACAGCAACCGTATGTGTCTAATACTAGTAGTCAGTGGTGAGATGGGCGTGTACCTTGCGGAAATCAGGTAGTAACTGATATGAAGTTAAACTAGTGGTTCAAAGATCGTAACTAAGACAACTTCAGCACCAAAGATACGATATCGTGGAAGTAGTCCACTTACAGTATCGAGAATCGGAATATTCGATGCATACATACGAAATTCTTACAGATACGACGCAAACTATTCCGAATCAACTTCTAACATTTATCGCACATGTATTCTGAAAGTAACCTTATCATTGTCTGACAAACGTAGGGAAACCTTTCATACGCATGAACATGCAGTAAAAAGGACATATATTGCAAATCGAAAGTGATGAAGGAACGGATAGAAGAGATTTTTAAAATGTTGTCGTATAAAATACTTCGTCATATGTCTGATTGCAAAGCGCATAGGTTGTGTATCGACGTAGTCATAAATCTATATACAAGAAATATAATGGTCTTAGATGTTTATATTTGAAAGATGTACCAATAGTTCAGAACTTTCTTTTTCCATACACACAGACAAGTAACTACATGTGATAAAATTACAGCAATAGGTGCAAGACTTACTGGTTGAAAGATGTAAAATAATAAGTCATAAAAGTAACATTAACAGTAAAATGAAAACTGCAGATGGTTGGAAAATAAGAAGTAGCGAGGAGATCTACAAAAATATAGAGAAAATGTCTGAAGTAATGGCCAAACGAAGATTAACCTTTTTTGGACATCTCTACCGAATGGATGGAAATAGACAAACAAAACGAACACTCCTATATTTGTGGAAGAAGAAATCAACAATAGCATGGATTACAGAAGTAAGAAAAGATCTTGAAAGAAACAACATCAAGGAATCAGAAATAGCAGAAAGAAACGGTTTTTAAAACAAAATACTAAATTTGGTAGGCTTTCAAAGCAGAAGAGATAAAAAATCGGGAACAACATGGACAGAAGAAAGGAAGAGATTTCATGGGGAGAAAATGAGGGAATACTGGAAAAATAGGAAACAACAACAAAGAAAGAAGAGGAACTGAAGCTGTTAACGTGATCCTAGTTGGCCAATACGATTGTAAAAAAACATTAACCTAAAATGTGGGTTATGTGGGTTCTTAGTTACATAAGAGATTCCGAAAATTGTCGAAAAATGCCTTATTTTTCGATTCAACCTGATCATTTAGAAGGGTCAGTGGTTCTTTCTGTGATGCAATATAAATTTCAAGGTCTTCCAGCAGGTCCATAGTCCCTCCTTCGTCTACAAAATGCAGTATTTTAAATTGCAATCAGACTGTTAACACGATTCTTGTCTTCCAGTCCGGAAGGTAATAGAAGGTGAGTCCAATTTAACAGGGGCCTGTCCTGTCGGCGCATTATTTGCGTCGCTAAAACTGACAATACGCATGTAGATAGAAAGAGTTTGGGGTATGGCGGCGGAGGTGGGGGTTATCAATACTGCATGTTGGCAGTTAAATAGTGTCATATTTTAATTCTTTTATTTATTTTTTATTTTCGTACCTTAGCTTCAAACGAATACAATATCAGGAATACACAGGTCAGATACTATGTGCTGTTTACATACTATAGAGCTTTTGGGAGTTAATAAAATTAATGAAAGGTTATACGTATGACAAATCCTTACTGAGTCGGGTCGGGTTTGTTTTACTATAATATGCATGTTCGTTGAAAAATTGTAAAAGAAATCAAAAATTCTTTCTGATTATCACAAATGAGTAGGAAATTAGCGTTTCCTAAAGAGTGCACTAGAAGAATTACCCTCGGAGAGGGAAGTTAGTAACCGACAGCAATATTACTGTCTGTATGGATTTAGACGTGATGGCTAAATCCTATCGAGCACATCCTGGAGTACCACCAGCGGAGTATGTGGGTTTTCAATACGAAACCACTCGAACGCAGTATCGACGATCACTTCGACTTAATAACACCAAGGGCTTGTGTGCAATACTGTACTAACTTCTCATTTAACAAAAACTTCTGGGTCTAGCTGAAATTTCAGTGTTGAAACCACATCCACAGAACATTGGTACGGAACATGGAAAAAAAAACAATGATCAAATTACGTTCTTCCTTTCACGAGGGTTGTCTAGAGTCCAGAAAGTAATTTCCGATTGGTCACGAAATGGAAACCACTGGGAAAATCCAGTAAAGCTTTGCACAGATCCACTGGGCAGTGTCTCTAGTATTCCCGTCAGTCGTGTCGCGTCGCTCTTTTCAGTTTCCATTGAACAGTGAGCACATAAAGATGCATAGGGAATAGCGTCTCCCGCCTAGTGTGAGGGCATAGTTAGAGATTTCGCCTGGGTCATGCAACCCACATAACACAACTGTCGAGCAGTTCCTCCCTCATGCCAATTCTCGGACGCACACTGCGAAGTGTTTGATCTCCCACAATAACAGTCCATAATTGGCTCCCCATAGTCTCATCACTGCTCACAAGAACCGCTGGCTATGAAGACAAAATTTTTCCACAGACAAAGAGCTGCAGACCATTGCAGATAACTGGCCGAAAACACAGGCGACTGCTTTCTATGACGAGGATACTGGAAAGTTGACACAACACTATGATAAAACTCGAAGTTGGAGTGGGGACTACGTACAGAAGTAGGTGGAAGGTGTACCTAACTGTTGCAAATAAAATGTTTCTGGTTTTCACTGTGGTTTTGAAACTTACTTTCTGGACAACCATCGTATTACTTGAATCGTGCAGGAGTGACTTATGAAGTCATCCCTTCCACTGTGTACCCGTACCAACTGAACTGCAGAATCGTAAGAGATGGTATCTTTTTTTTCTTATTGGGGCAGTGGATGTCGACCTGTTCATTTTACAGCTTTATAAAAACAACTGTGTGTTCCTGGGAAATTCTTTGCCGTTGCCTAGGCAGCAATTATTGAACCAGGACGTAACTCTCTTCGTCCAAAATGAACAGACAGCCTCTTGTTGCCAAGCTTGTTTCGAGTACGCTGCAGAAGTTTCGCTGGGAACCCCTTACACAATCCCTCCTAAGCTATTTCCATATTTTTGCAGTCTTGAAGAAAGACATTAGCGGCCGTCGATTTTCTTCGGACAAAGATACGCACGCCTGGGTATAATCAAGTTTCCGTAGGCAAAATTTTACCATGAGAGCACTGATCGTCCTGTATGCAGCGATATATCGATTTTTGTAGAATCATGGAACATATTTTGTCTTCAGACATAATGACCTTTCTAGACTTTGAGAAGCTCATCTGCAGAAACCAGCACGGTTTTAGGAAACAGCGGTCATGCGAGACACAACTGGTCCTCTTTGTGCATGACATACAACAGGCTCTAGATACCGGGTCCCAGGTTGATGCCATATTCCTCGACTTTAGAAAGGCGCTCGACTCTATTGCATATTCTCGTTTGCTCCAAAAAGTGCGCGCTTACGGTCTATCCGATGATACATGCAGTTGAATACAAAGTTTTCTAACAGGCAGAGAGCAGCATATCGTCCTGAATCGGAAGACTGCAACAAAAACAATCGTAACATCAGGTGTGCCCCAGGGCAGCGTAATAGGTCCGCTGCTTTTTACGATTTACATAAACCGGCATTAGACTGTTTGCCGATGATGCTGTAGTCTACAGGAAAGTAGTATCACACTCAAGTTGTGAACAAATTAATGAGGATCTGCAGAAAATAAGTGCGTGGTGTAATGACTGGCAGTTATCTCTCAATATTAGTAAGTGTAACCTACTGCGTATAACAAGGCGAAAATCCCCATTAACGTTAGACCACAAAATGAATGCCCAGTCTTCGAGAGCGGTGAAATCCGTCAAATATCTGGGTGTGACTATTCGAAATAATGTCAAATGGGACGATCAGGTTACACAAGTAACGGTTAAGGTGACCTCTAGACTTCGATTTATTAGTAGATTCCTGAAGCGATGCAGTCCTTCAACAAACGAAATTGTTTACAATACTGTAGTTCGTCCAGTCTTAGAGTATTGTTCGTCTGTATGGGACCCTTACCAGATGCGTCTGATTCAAGAGAGTGAGAAGGTCCAAAGAAGAGCGGCAAAATTCGTGACTGGCACATTTAGCCATCGCGAGAGCGTTACAGATCTCATAGAAAGTTTGAAGTGGGACACACTTGCAGATAGACGACGGGCTAAACGGAAAGGGCTGCTCACTAAATTCCAAAATCCGATGTTCGTCGATGATGTAAAGCATGTATTATTACCATCAAATTTCATATCGCGCAATGATCACCATTCAAAGACAGGGAAATTAGAGCTCGTACTGAGGCGTTCAGACAGCCGTTTTTTCCTCGCGCAATCCGAGGGTGGAACAGAGGGGTGGAATATGACTTTGGCGTGATATGTGCCCTCCGCCACACACCGCTTGGTGGCTATCTGAGTATATATGTAGATAATGTTATACTGTTACTGCTGTTACTTTTGAATTAATAAACAGCTTACTTACTATTGTTTCATCCTTGTCGTTTCTATTTAACTGCCCCTTACACGTTTGACACTCTTGTAGCTTAAGTAAAATGAACATGAGTGCAATTAACCAGTGCAGTTATTCAAAAATGACAACAGTCGGTGATAATGAAGGCGGAAAGTTGTATGTTATTTGTTACATATACCATAAACGAAATATACCAAAGCTTCAATTTTTCAAGTGTCACGGATTATTTTGTATCTCAATAACATTTTCTGCAAATAACTGTTCAGTAAGAGCACAAAACTCAGCTCTAAATAGAGGTTGCTATATTTTAAAAATTTATAGCATTTTATCTTTTCGTTTTTCCATTTTGAATCGTCATTGTAGGCAACTTCATAGACTACGAAGAAAATTAATTTAAACTGTTTTCCTGACGACACCGTCGTCTGTCTATCTTTCATTAGTTGAATTACCGCTATCGGAGGATATACCGCACTTCACCGTGTTTTCCTTACGCGTTACTGATTTGAGAGCGTATTCAGTATATTTTAGAAGTTTTTGGCGTTTCCTACGCTTACGCACAAAATCTTTGATGTTTTTCTATTGAGCCGTTATTGAAGAGGCGTTACTATCCATCGGAGAATCTTACAGCTTGGCGTCTTTCTTTGAAATACACTGCGACATTTTAAGCTTTTCTCTATAATGTCCCTCCGTCCAGTCCATTACTTGTATTGCCTAATCCCAGAGAAAGTGCGGTTGATTTTTTACAGTCCTCCCGAGAGATTGGCGCATACTTTTTTAAGCGGTGAGCTCTTCGTTTATGTAAGACACTCTTTGCCGGGACGGTTCTATATTTCTCTAGAAGAAACGTGGTTAATTCGTGGTTGTTTTCTGATAGGCCATGTAAAGCTGTTGCAAAATACTTTTTGTTAATAACTAGCGTATCATTTAAATGAGTGCATTTCACTGCATATCATTTGGACAATATTGTGACGCTCATGTTGCTTGGATGATTCCATATTTCTCCCCCCCCCCCCCTTCCCTCCTCCCATATCAGCTGCGTACCAGGAGGATAAGAATGTTACTCGTAAGACGTTTTATTCAGGATAAGAGTGACTGAACATAACTGCTGTAAAATACAGCAGCCTGAAAAGGAGAAACTAGACACCGTTTAGATTTATTCTCATATAGTTAATTATTTACCTTCATTGTGGTGATTTGCATTTTTGTCTCAGTGTTTTGTAAAATGACACCTTATTTCACCATCCTACCTTCAAACCGCATGTAAATGCTTAAATAGCATACCTACTTTCTTCCTGAAGCCATCTTATTCCAGTAATTAATACGCTAAGGCTAAGGTGACAAAGAGTCATGGGATAGCGATATGGACATATACTGATGGCGGTGGTATCGCATTCGCAAGGTACAAAAGGTCGGTGCATTGGCAGAATTGTCATTTCTACTCAGGTGATTCACGTGGAAAGGTTTCCGACGTGAGTATGGCCGCACGACGTGAACTGACAGAATTTGAAAGTGGTGTGGTAGTTGGAATTAAACGCATGGGATATTCGATTACGGAAGTCGTTAGGGAATTAAATGTTCTGAGATCCACAGTCTCGAGAGTGTACCGAAAATAACAAAATTTCAGGCATTACCTCTCACAACGGACAACGTAGTGGCCGTCGGCCTTCACTAAATGACCGTGAGAAGCGGCGTTTGCGTAGAGTTGTCAGTGCTAACAGGCAAGCAACACAGCATGAAATAACCGCAGAAATCAACGTGGGGCGCCGATGAAGGTATCAGGTAGGACGAAGAGGCGTAATTTGGCGTTAATGGGCAGTGGTAGGAGACGACCGAGGCGAATGGCTTCGCTAACAACACAACATCGCCTGCATTGCCTCTCCTGGCCACATCACCATTTCGGTTGAGTCCTTGACGGTGGGAAAACCCTGTTCTGGTCCCGATATCAATAAGTAACAGCAGGGATCGAGTGAGGTACAGAGCCCACGAAGCCATGGATCCAAGCTGTGCACAAGGCAGTGTGCCAGTTGGTGGTGATTCCATAACGATGTCGTCTGTTTTTACATAGATTAGATAGAGTCCTCTGGTCCAGCTTTATCGATAATTTACTGTTTGCTACTTGAAGACCATCTGCAGCCATTCATGGACTTCATGTTCCCAAACAATGATGGAACATTTTATGGACGACAATGTGCCAGGTTACTGGACCACAGTTGTTGGCTATTGGTTTGAAGAATATTCTGGCCATTTGGAGCGGCATGATTTGGTCACCCAGGTCGCCCGACATGAACCCCATCGAACATTTAAGGGACGTAATCGAGAGGGCAATTTTCGCAGTTGCGGACGGCTATAGAGGCAGCATGGTTCAATATTTCCGCAGCAGACTTCCAACCATTTGTTGAATCCATGCCACTTTGAATTGCTACACAACGGAGATCCGACACCATGTTAGAAGTTATCCCATGACTTTTGCGATGTCAGTGTAAGTATTACAGGCACTCCGCTAAAAGATGGCATACACGTTGTTAACAATGTGTTAACTTCATTTATCATCGGGAATCACTTGCAAAGTCATTCGTGGTGTGGGCATATTCTCGAGAATGTTTGAACTTTACATCAAAATATGAGTCTGGTGAGAAAGGAAACTACAGTTCGTAATTCTCTAAGCAAATAATGTGACAGCATATACAACTCCATATGAAACCACAGACTTAATTATTGGTGCAAAATCTCTTAAACTACCTTCCAGTTTTCATTTTCCTTGTTGGGGTGTAATAGAATCCTGTTAGTGGGGCTATGGGATGCATATACTAACATTTAAGAAACATTACGAACAAACAAGAGAAACAATATCAACAAAGTACGATTGCAATTTTTGTTTTAAATAAATCTCCTTATGCTGATAGATAAGTACCTTTCCTAGACTTGTAGATACATTTCAGTCTTCGACTGTGCTAATCCATGGTACTGCTGCACGTTATCAAATGTCAGCTACTCGTTTACTATTAGATTACCGTCGCAGTGTCTTCTTGTTCCTTAGAATGCAGTTAGATACTTCCGTGCTGCATCTACCACCAAGGAACCCAGCTGAAAATCACGCAGTCTCCATCTCGCTTTCATTGCAGTCATAACGTATATCTTTATATTGTTCCCTGTTTGTTTTATGGTCTCTTACAGCAATTTCCAAAAGACACCTTTGCGTTCCTCGCCCAGCATTCCTTAGTTATTAAATGATTTTCATTTAAGTACAGTGTCCTACTGAAGTAAGTCAAGACTTTGATATATACCGTTTGCATACTTTCTTTTTTGATGTATCTGAATATTCGTTTTGATAACGTTAGATTGTTCATCAACAGCACACAAGGCCGTTTATACTGTCCTGCTTGTGCACACAGTCGTTTTCAGATCACAGAAAGAGATATGAACTGTTCCCATGGCTTCACTGTTAATTCCTACAGTTTTCCTTGTGTTAGATTTGTTACATATGATTTTAAATTTATCACAGTTAATTTTTTTTTTTTTTTTGGTCCCTCAAAAACGTGCTCTACTACTTTTCCCTATTACTTACTGAAATTTACTGTGCCGGCAGGGAGAACGTGCGGGGGTGCGGAGCGTACTGGTGGTTTTATTTGACAAATGTCAGTTCATCACTTACTAATAAAATATGAACATTACATTTAATTGTGAGAGTAATTTTACCGTAGCCGATCACAGTACAGTTTTATCTCGACATTTATTTCATTACATTTGGTAACAAGAAACCAGATCTTTCATCTTACAAATGGTAGTGAAAAATATTTTGTAGCTTTTAAGCACTGTATAAAAAGCAACACTCAGACGTGTCCAGCGGGTGGCCCAGGAGGAATGGTAAACAATGAGGGATATGACGCAAACTATTACTGGAAAGAAGGAAGTCTAGTACACATGCATTTTAAAACGCATACATTAAGAGCTATGAGCATTTCATCTTTGCTACTTTTAATGCGATTCTGTCTGTTTCAATTATCCGTGAGTTGACGGTCTGGTTTTAAACTTTCTTTGTTTTTTGCGTTTAATTTGATTGGTAAACCGTTGAGATTGAACTTCACATATACATGGATGAACATGAGAAATGGAAGGTTGCAATAAATGTTTCATCTGTGATTATTACTTTACGTATGAAATATTCTGTTGCAGATTAATAAAAATTAATTTCTTTGAATATTACAAAATAATTATTCAAGTTTTACTTTTATTCAAGTACTAAAGCTGTTTGTGCAAGAATGAAAATATTATTGTCCATCGAACTTAGCAAACATTTTCACGTTGGAGTGGATTTTTGTTTAACTGGATATACCCCGCCTAGCTTTGAAGCACAAGACTATCTTTACTATATGAAAATGTTGTCTTTTATATTGCTGAGCTCTCCTGAAAAAATTATCCACTTTTAAATACACTTTACGATATGTTCAGAATTTTTCACTTTTTTGAATGAAATTTTACAAAAGCTGCAGCTTGTATCCACCTGTGAATGCACAAGATAAAATCTACTATCTCCTTTTATTCTGCGTCTGGAATTCTGTGAAAAGAAACACGTTATTAATTTCGTTCATCTCTACCTGTACCCTTTTTAGGATATGGTCGTTATTGCGATCGTATATTTAAATCTGCCGCTGCTGCAGACTGCTCGCTCGCGGCGCAGCTCCGCACCGCCAGCGACATCCAATAAAATGCTGAAATTTCTTAAATAAAATGGGTAATGTCGGGTGCGAACTTTGCAGTAATAGTGACAAACAGATTTTACTGGATAAATATATTTTAACAGAAACAATTAAAATCTTTACACACCTATTACAATCGCAGCTACAAATGGCGTCGATCATCGACTTATGACAAATGAAGACTACATAAGAGCCTAATGCAACGTCACGGCTTCCTCTCCCATTCAGTCCGTGCAGAAGACAAGCAATTCTATTACAATATATTGCCTATTTATATCTTAACTAATTCTTCTACAGTCTTTGTCATTTCTCATTACATATCGTTTCTTCTGTGGCGTTTTTCACATCCTCCGCCACAGATAGTATTTCACACTCTTTGAAAAATCATTTATAATAGCAAAATTCGTAATTATACATTTCCTCACAAAATTAAGGGTCCTTTTGAAATTCAGTTGACAGAAATACATATAAATTATTTGTTACAGTGAGCATTATACATCGAAATGTTCCTTTAACTTTCACTTTGGATGCGTGCTGCCAGAGAACGTTACATACTGTGAAACACCTCTCTTCAATTGAACAAGTGCTCATGGCTCTCGAGGTATGCGTTTGAGTGCCCTTGTTTACTGACATTATTTACTGTTTTGGTCCATACTGCCTCCTCCCTAAGTAAGGAAAGCACATAGCTTGATACAGAAGAGATTGTTTCATAGCGTCGAAAATGAAGGTTCATAGCTCTAGGCGTACACATATTAGAGCACAAGTTTACAACACCTTTTTGCTTCCAATGAGCTTTACTCTGGATATAGGTCATTCCTCTTGAGACATCCTGTACACTATTAAAGCTAAATCGTTCACCAAAGGTGATAATAAAATTGAATGTTGATGACCAGTTTCAAAACAAAGAATGCTAAAACAAATATAAACAGTTATAGGATCAGCAACTTCGCACCCAGTGGTAGCTTCCCCTTGCGAATCACGAGATACATTTACAAGTAGTTGGCAATTTCTTTAAAAATTAATCTTTGGCACAAAACTCTCTCAAATCAAACATAAAAAAACATAAATCAACTAGCTCGGCACACATGGAGTCTTCGCGTAACCTAGGTCCAACTGGTGCACTAAACTTCACGCAGTCAAATAGAGACACCCTCAGATCAATAGCTTGACATACACTCCTGGAAATGGAAAAAAGAACACATTGACACCGGTGTGTCAGACCCACCATACTTGCTCCGGACACTGCGAGAGGGCTGTACAAGCAATGATCACACGCACGGCACAGCGGACACACCAGGAACCGCGGTGTTGGCCGTCGAATGGCGCTAGCTGCGCAGCATTTGTGCACTGCCGCCGTCAGTGTCAGCCAGTTTGCCGTGGCATACGGAGCTCCATCGCAGTCTTTAACACTGGTAGCATGCCGCGACAGCGTGGACGTGAACCGTATGTGCAGTTGACGGACTTTGAGCGAGGGCGTATAGTGGGCATGCGGGAGGCCGGGTGGACGTACCGCCGAATTGCTCAACACGTGGGGCGTGAGGTCTCCACAGTACATCGATGTTGTCGCCAGTGGTCGGCGGAAGGTGCACGTGCCCGTCGACCTGGGACCGGACCGCAGCGACGCACGGATGCACGCCAAGACCGTAGGATCCTACGCAGTGCCGTAGGGGACCGCACCCCCACTTCCCAGCAAATTAGGGACACTGTTGCTCCTGGGGTATCGGCGAGGACCATTCGCAACCGTCTCCATGAAGCTGGGCTACGGTCCCGCACACCGTTAGGCCGTCTTCCGCTCACGCCCCAACATCGTGCAGCCCGCCTCCAGTGGTGTCGCGACAGGCGTGAATGGAGGGACGAATGGAGACGTGTCGTCTTCAGCGATGAGAGTCGCTTCTGCCTTGGTGCCAATGATGGTCGTATGCGTGTTTGGCGCCGTGCAGGTGAGCGCCACAATCAGGACTGCATACGACCGAGGCACACAGGGCCAACACCCGGCATCATGGTGTGGGGAGCGATCTCCTACACTGGCCGTACACCACTGGTGATCGTCGAGGGGACACTGAATAGTGCACGGTACATCCAAACCGTCATCGAACCCATCGTTCTACCATTCCTAGACCGGCGAGGGAAATTGCTGTTCCAACAGGACAATGCACGTCCGCATGTATCCCGTGCCACCCAACGTGCTCTAGAAGGTGTAAGTCAACTACCCTGGCCAGCAAGATCTCCGGATCTGTCCCCCATTGAGTATGTTTGGGACTGGATGAAGCGTCGTCTCACGCGGTCTGCACGTCCAGCACGAACGCTGGTCCAACTGAGGCGCCAGGTGGAAATGGCATGGGAAGCCGTTCCACAGGACTACATCCAGCATCTCTACGATCGTTTCCATGGGAGAATAGCAGCCTGCATTGCTGCGAAAGGTGGATATACACTGTACTAGTGCCGACATTGTGCATGCTCTGTTGCCTGTGTCTATGTGCCTGTGGTTCTGTCAGTGTGATCATGTGATGTATCTGACCCCAGGAATGTGTCAATAAAGTTTCCCCTTCCTGGGACAATGAATTCACGGTGTTCTTATTTCAATTTCCAGGAGTGTAGTTGTAGTGATAGGGAATCTCCTGCTCTTTTATTTCTAAATTTCGTACTATGTTACTGAAGTCTACTGGAATCTATAGACATGGTACAAATATTATTCAGCACACTAACACGGGTTGAACCTATGATTTTTCTAAAATAAGGTAGTTATATTTTTTACTACATATATCCCTAGTGAACACAGTCTCAGGTATGTAGAATACGTCGTAAAACAAGAATATATTACACACATTTATTTACAATAAAAGTATGTTAATGTCCTTTCCATAGATCCTAAGTGAAACAGTCCTTAAAGACTTAGGTAAAGAAAAAAAATCTTTAAAAAATTTCGTAGTAACAATAAAGTTGTCTCAAATACGTTAATTTACAATTGCACTAAGCTGCATACGATAATTCTTAGGCTGTTGTTGCCACGCATCATCGCACAGAAAATTATGGGCAGCTTACTGAACCAAACTGTCTTTAAAGCTTCATTACCGAGCAGTTTACAACAAACAATCCTGTCGGAAGAACATCCGCAACTGAGCATTATGCCAGATGTTGAAAATACCGCTACAGTTCTAAAGTTCTTTTATTATCGTACGCCCTGTTTCCGGCTCTTACACTTCCATCTTCAGGTGTCGTAACTTGGTGCTGTGACTCCTGAACGCCGCGGTGGTCGTGTACAAGGCGCGGTGTGCTACCTAAGAGCGCAGGGCATGGAGTGCGCTCGTATGTGGAACACCGCACCTTGTATACGACCACCGCGGCGTTTGGGGGTCACAGCACCAAATTACGACAGCTGAAGATGGGAGTATAAGAGCCCGAAACCGGTCGTGTGATAATAAAAGAACTTTACAACTGTAGCGAAATTTTCAACCTCCGGTACTGAGAAATTTGTTTGAAAATGAAATATGACGTATTTCATCAACGAACAGTTGTATTGGTAAGCATCAGCTGGCATCACTAGTTGCTTGAACGAATATTGTAACCGACAAATTTGTGGGAAGACACGGCACATGGGGTGGCCACTACGACTCCTCTTCCCCACACCAGAAAACTAAGAGAGAGGGAGAGAGAGAGGAATAAAATGAATCCAGGATATCTGACTACAGATTTCACCATTGCAGACGCATGCCACTGCTAAACCACTAGCCTTCTGAACTTCATTTTACTGGCTCCTACTCTGTCTAAAGTAGATTTAGACTTTGCATTTTCCTTTTCAGACTTCCTAGTTTCCCTACTAAGTTCAGATTTCTTTAGGGGATGATGATGTGAAATCAAGTGTATACAACAAAATATCATCATACTGTTATTGCTTATATCTTGTGTAGAAATGAATTTAATTCGCTTTAAAAATAAGCAACCTGACGTGCCTGAATTATCATTAGTCACTGGATGTCTCAGTACAAAACGGGCGCAGTATAATTACGTGATTTATTTCACTGATTTGTACCGCAAATATCAATCGAAGTAGTGTTTTTTTGTTTTAAAAAACTGACCATTGCCAAAAATTCCTAAACGTCCACACTTTGCAATAATTATTGATATCTGTCTTCTGGGTCCATAACGATGAGCTCTTGGAGGATTTAATGGAGTCTGAATCATCAGTGATAGGAGAAATCTTAAAACACCTTCGCAATATGGGCATGGCTCTAAGAACCGAAATCTCGTGGAGCTTAGATCTGGAATTACATTGACTCTGAATAACGTGCCTACACGCAGTGTCCTTAGTCTGATCAGACGACTCCGACCTTCGGATGCTTTTCCTTTCAATGGTCTTCTTGTGGCCCTGATCTCACACCTAACTGCCAATAACTTGTCCTTACTACTCGTCTTCGTGACTAACACTCGTTGATTGTTAGAGGCTGAATAATCAGTTCTCGTAAAGGGCAAATATTGGATGGAGCAATACTGTGCAGAAAGTTTAAAAAAACCTTATTCCACAGTAAATAAAATTTTTGGAAAATAATTATCACTGCACAAAAATAAGCAGAAGAGGTGTGCGTGTGTGCGTCATATTTTACGAGTAGTTCGAAAACCTTTCTATTTTTAAATTTCTAAGTCATTTGTTCCTGGTTTTTAGAGGACGCACAGCGTAGCACGAAGGAATAGGAAACAGAAACGTAAACCCAAGTGTGAACGTAAAAAGAAAACAATTATCATACGTCAAAGCCACTGTTGCAAATAAAGTGAAGGAACAATTGCGTTCATCGGCAGTGAGTAGCTTTCGGAACGTCGCTAAGCTACTTTAGCAGCGCCATTAGCCGTTTGCAGTAGAAATTTCGGGTGCTCGTTAAAATTCCTTTCTGTCTGCGGCTGGCGTTACCCAAAAAGCGCTCGGGCGTCATAGATTAATGGCTGGAGCCGGGGTTAGCGCCACGGCGTCCTGTGACGTCAGCTGGTGGCCTCCTGTGCGTAAGGCGGGCTGCAGACCCCATAAATCACAGGCGTCATGCGAGCGCCGCGCCGCCCTGAATGCTGCAGGGACCGGTGCCGCGGCAGAGAGGGGAGAGGGGGGGGGGATTTATTTCATTAGTTGGGCTACCAGGCCTGATGACATGTCGGCTAGAAACAGCTGAGGCCCAGGCTTTGAGAACGATACCAACGCCGACTCGACTGCTGTGTCGTCTTATGCAGGAAATCTGATGGGTCAAACTATGTGGTCTGCCAAATCGCGACAAAAGTTTTGGCAACCAGGGGAAAAGTTACAGACTAATATCCTTCACAATGGTGTACTGTACAATTCCTGAACATATTCTGATTTCCAATACGTAAAATTCCTTGGGACGGAGAAGTTTCGATCCACGGATCAGCACGGATTTGGAAATAACCAATCGTGCAAAACTCAGCTTGCTGTTTTCTCTCATGATATCCTGCTCACCATGAATGAAGGGCAAACGAAGGCAAAGTGTTTGACAAAACGAACCGTAGCAGACTCTTGACCAAAGTACGAGCATGCGGATTAGTTTCCCCAGACATATGAGCGGTTCTTCATACATAACAGAACATAGTACGTTGCCCTGGACGGCGAGACAAGGCTATCGTCAGCAGGCCCGAGGAAAGTGTGATAGGACCACTCTTATTTCAAATATACAAAAATAGTTTGTTGACATGGTGAGCAGCAATCTGCGGCTCTTTGCTGGTGATGCTATAGTGTACGGGAAGATGTCTTTGGGAGGTTGCAAGACAGATAGGATTTCCAGTTGGTGTGAAAAATGACGGGTAAGCCACTATGAACAGCATAGTGAACGCATTATCATAGCCAAGATAGACACCAAGCCCACGAGTACCACAGTCGTACAAGTTTATATGCCAGTTAGCTCCGCAGGTGATAAAGTGATTGAAGAAATGTATGATGGGATAAAATATTCAGATGGTTAAAGGAGACAAAAGTTTAAGCGAGATGAAGTTGAAGGCAATATTACAGAATGGGAAGTGACCGTAGATGAAGAGGAAAGGGGAGATATGACACTGCCAGAAGAATTTGACAGAGTTTGAAAGATTTATGTCAAAAACAAGGCCCCAGGGTAGACGATATTCCGTCAGAATTGCTAATAGCCTTGGGAGAGCCAGCAATGACAAAACTCTTCCATTTTGTGTGCAAGATGTGTGAGACAGCAGTAATACCTTCAGACTTCAAGACGAATGGAATAATTCCAATACCAAAGAAAGCAGCTGCTGACATGTGTGACAATTACTGAACTATCAGTTTAAAAAATCATGGTTGCAGAACACGACACGAATTCTTTACAGAAGAATGGAAAAACTGGTAAAGGCCGACCTCGGGGAAGATCAGTTTGGATTCCGGATAAATGTAGGAACACGCGAGTCAATACTGGTCCTACGACGTTTTATAGAATACAGGATAACGAAAGACAAACGTGCGTTTATAGTATTTACAGACTTAGAGAATGTTGACTGCAATACCATCTTTCAAATTGTGAAGGTATCAGTAGAAAAATACAGTGAGCGAAAGGCTATTTACGACGGACGACAGTCACAAGAGTAGAGGGGCATGAAAAGGAAGCGGTGATTTAGAAGGGAGCGAGACACCCCATCCCCGATGTTAATCAAACTGTACGTCGAACAAGCAGTGAAGGAAACCAAAGAAAACTTTGGAGTAGGAATTAAGTTTCAGAGAGAAGAAATAAAAACTTTAAGATTTGCCGATGACATAGCAATTCTGTCAGAGACAGCAAAGAACTTGGATCAGTCGAAGGAAACGAAAAGTGTTTTGTAAGAAGGGTGTAAGATGAACATCATCAAAAGCCAAACAAGGATAATTAAATGTAGGTGAACTAAATCAGGTGATGCTAAGGGAATTCGTTTAGGAAACGAGACACTTAAACTAATAGGATTTCCAGTTGGTGTGACAAATGACGGGTAAGCCACTATGAACAGCATAGTGAACGCATTATCACAGGCAAGATAGACATCAAGCCCATGCGTACCACTGTAACACAAGTGTATATGCCAACTTGACAATCACAACTTCCTCTCAGTAAGGAAATTTCAACACTACAAAGAAGATGGAAATTCCTTACATCCAAGAACGTTTATTAATCAATTTCAGATCGCTTTAGCTGAACATTGGCCACTATCTTACAAACTAGACTCTATTTCTGCACATATGGACGGAGCAATTGCAGAAACCATGCAGAAAACAGCTCAAAAGTGTAAGTCGTATGAGGAGTTCAAGTTATCATTTCTGTCTCGATATTGGTCTCCTGAAGCATGAAACCGAATTAAACATTTGTTGCTTCAGAAGACAATGTTCTGAAAATTCGAAAGAGAAGAGTCCGGCTAAGTTCTTTGAGGACATGGTCAAGAAGAACGAATGCTTAGACAATCTGTACAGTGACGGAGAACTAATACGATTGTGCACGATGAAAGTCCCATTAAGGTATCAACAGCCTTTAGTGGGTAGAGCAGGAGATAATGTGCAAGCCTTTAAAGGAATTCTTCGTGAATTAGACTTTGTATTCAGCGAAGATGACGCACGAAAACGTCGAAATCAGTAGAACAGCAACAGTGATAGGCAGAGGACACGGAGGACACGGAAACAATGGCAATTGTAATGGGTACAGACAGAACTCAGGACGTAATAATGGATGTAATCCACGGATATAGGAATTCAGGTCGGAATAATAATGGCTACAACTGTCACTTTTTCCGAAATAACAATAATAACAACGGGAATTGATGAAATAGTGAAAATAGACCAAGTTGGTTCCACCAATAAAATCAGAATTACTCGAATTCGAACAGCGCTCAAGAACCAGATAAGGATAGCAGAATCCGAGTGCATCTGATGATCAGACGAAAAACGAATAACCAGAGGTTGAGAATAGGTAACCTAAACCAGGGAAACGTAATAACTGGCTAGTTGAAGAAGTGCGGGACCAGGAGGGTAACACTCGACCCACAGACGATTGTATAATTAACAACAAACAGATTAATAGACTTTTATGTGATTCAGTGGAAATCAGTAATAGAGGCCGAACAAATAGAATCGGAAATACAAGTTACAGGTTGGGACATGATTGACTAGGACTGAAGTGACGACGAGGCAGACGTACCACCAATCGAAGTAACGCATTCAGAGGAAGGATTATTTGTTTATATCAAATGTTTGCCACAGAGAACAGAATGGAGACAGTCCAGTAAGAAAACGTGTCATCGAGCGAAGCAGCAATTGGGCTACCACTGGATAGCAAAGTCGATGTTTATAATTCGGATAACAGTTGTAAGTAGGCTGTTTAGGTTTTTACATTGGTACCGCCACGTAGCGCTCTGTATGAAAATCACTCGCTGTGCTGTGTGCAGTCTGTGGCTGGGTGGCATTGTCGTAATATTCGCTATTGTAGTGTTGGGCTGTTGGCTGTTAACAGCGCGTAGCGTTGCGCAGTTGGAGGTGAGCGGTCAGCAGTGATGGTTGTGGAGAAGTGAGATGGCGGATTTTTGAGAGCGGATGATCTGGACGTGTGTCCATCAGAAACAGTACATTTGTAAGACTGGAAGTCATGAACTGATATACATATTATGACTTTTGAACACTATTGAGGTAAATACATTGATTGTTCTCTATCAAAATCTTTCATTTGCTAACTATGCAATGTAGTTAGTGCCATCAGTAGTTAGAATCTTTTATTTAGCTGGCAGTAGTGGCGCTCGCCGTATTGCAATAGTTCGAGTAACGAAGATTTTTGTGAGGTAAGTGATTTGTGAAAGGTATAGGTTAATGTTAGTCAGGGCCATTCTTTTGTAGGGATTATTAAAAGTGAGATTGCGTTGCGCTAAAAATATTAGTGTTGATCAGAATAAGTAAAGAGCGAAATGTCTGAGTAAGTTCAAATAACGTAAGGGGTTAATCAGCATAGTAATTCATAAATTTTTCTAAGGGGACGTTTCATATGTCGACCCTTAGCCGAGGATACCTCACTGGAATCTTCTGATTTTTTTCTTGTAGTTTCTGTAATTAGTGTAGCTATAGTTTATTGCTAGCGCGTAATCATAGAGAGAATTTCCTTTGTAGTTGTAGTTTTTCATTGTTGTACAGTTAAACGGTTGTGGCATGCATGTAGATTTGCACCAAGTATTTCGCAGCTGCGATTGCAATTAACTAGATATTATTTTCAGTGCTATGTTAATGTGTTTTCTTATTTCGCTCTTCAAATTGTGCTTTTCTGTGTTATCGTGTGAAATATTGTGACAATAATGGCGTGTGAAAAACGTAACACTAGGCTCCAAAGTAAAATGAGAAATAATAGTTGCGACGAGCGTAGCTTATCAGCACCACTGTGTAATGAATTAACAGACATTCAAAGTGGTAATTTGGTAATTGTGCATAGGGAAATGGAGCGGGCGGGAAATAATGGCGTAGACAGTGAAACAATTAGTGAACAGGGAAGCATTATCGATCGATCGGTCGGCAACAGCTCGCCTCAGGAATCCGAAATGACAGGACACAATCTCGCAAATACTGTAGATTCAGGTTTTGGGTCCTCACCGTTTTCTCAAATAGGTCAAGACACATTTTCTGCTTGTCAAAATGTGAATGTTGCCGGTGCAAATTCACTGCCGAAAAGCACTGAGGAACATGTTTCAGACACCAGTGCATTGTTATTACAATTAATACAACCAATGGGACACACACAGCAGAAGTTTCAAAAGTTAGACACAATGGAACAAAATCTTCGAAAATTAGACACAATGGGACAAAATCTTCAAAGGCTAGATACCACGCTTGAACAAACACGTGAATATTTAACTACTGAGTTACATAAAATCGAATCGAAATGTCAAAAAGTCTGTAATGACGTAAAAACACAAATTTGTGAGCGTTTCCAACCCATTTTTTCGCGGCATGAAAATACATTACAGAATCACGAAGCAGCCATAAAAGAACTGCAAACTATTGTTCATGAAAATCATGACACCTTGCAAGCTAAGATTGACTCAGGTTGCATCTACCGATTCGGTTACGCAACTTGCAAAAACTCAGGAAAACTTAAAGGACACAGTAGATACGATTTCAACACAAATGGACACTCTGAAACTTGGTTCAGAAAAACACACTGAGGAAATAAATTCACTATCGGAGAAAGTAGCCAAACTTTTGGATCAGTTCACAAACTTATCTACAAAGGTGGATGATGATCTGAATGACACAAGACCTGTAGCCTTCACTGACACAGAAGAGTACGAACAAATTAGGAAATTCAAGCAAAATTAGAATCAAATTAATATGCAACACAAAAGAGAAATCCGGGAAGTACAAGATCAGTTGGCCCACAGGTAATACAAGAGTTACATATTTCAGAGGACACTCGCGCTCCAATACGGGAAGAGGGACATAGAAATACGGAACAGCCACTAAATAATAACACACGGCACTTCGGAAATTATGAAAGAAATTGGCAAGGTACACCGAATTTTGAGATGGAACCGCCGAAACGACGTAACAATGGCCGACATGCGACTCGCCGGCGTGATGATTTTGACTATAAGCTGTTCATTACTACACGTAAATTCAAAACATTTTAGAATTCCGGCAACGACATTCATCCACAAGCGTGGCCTTATCAATTCTCTCATTGTTTTCCTCCCAACTGGTCATTAGAGCACAGATTAGAATTTATGTGTAGCTACTGAGAGAATGAACCAGCTGTAAGAATGCGATCGGTCATTCACGATTGCCACAGTGAAGGAGAATTTTACCATGCCTTCCACTCAGCATATTGGTCTCAAGCTACACAAGACCGAGTAAAACATAGCATCATAATGATGAAACATTTCGAACAATCTGAATTTTCCAGTCTTGTGAGATATTTTAAAGACGTGTTGCACAAGAATCAGTACTTGTCAAACCCATACAGCCCCTCAGAACTCATCCGCATTTGCTTAATCAAATTGCCTGAACATTTAAGACATATTATTTTGGCAGGACGTTGCAAAGACGACATTGAAGCTTTTCAGGGACACTTACAAGAATTGGAAATTGACACTGAGAATCGCGGGACGCGAAAACAGGAACACAAGAATTACAGGTCACATCCTTCACAATTCTGCGGTGAAAGAAATAATAACTGGACATGACAAGGCTATTCTTACAACGCAAATCGTGAACAAAACAGACACCACCCATATGACAACCACTAGCAGAGTAATAGTTACAGAGAAAGATCGCATTTCCGTAATAATGAATATGACAGAGACAATCATAGAAACAGACAATATGGCAACCAGAACTATTATTATCACGGGAGACAGAATAACTTCAGACGCAATGGTCCACCATGCAGTGACAATTCAGGGAGAAATTCTCCACCACTTAACCGACAAGAAAGAAACTACAGGAACTACCAACATGACGACAGACAATATAATCATAACGACAGACCTGAATTTCATCATAACTGGCGGGATTCAAACAGGGCTGGGCCCTCTCGGCAAGGTGAATTTGTAGAAGTTAGGTCTCCTAATCCCAATAATGACGCACGCAAACAAAGAGATTGCAGACAATGACTCGCACCGCATGCAGCGACGTGCGCCGGCTGGCTCAGAGAAAAATAACATAGACGTTAACCTTGAGAAAAATTTGAGCATTCTTTACCGATGTACCATATACCACATGACAATTCCGTTGAAGCTGGAGCTCTGCGTACTAGGAAGAGTAAAGGTTTACACCACATTTCACATGTAACCATTTATTGAAAGATAATCTGCTTTTTAACTTTGTCATTGCCATAAAACTTTTCACTTCACGTTTCTAGTATGCTTCGTGAGACTTAGCAACTGTTAACATGCAATAATGTTTGAAGTTAAATATCCAGTCAGGAACGAAGAGAACTTATTTAGACAGTAATTCAGAATGCATTGTTATAGTGAACACACGACACAGTGTTATTGTGTGTGTACATTCTTGCTTGTTAGTTGCACGATTACCTATTGACTACAAGGCTCACTCCTTCCCCACGAACCATGGACCTTGCCGTTGGTGGGGAGGCTTGCGTGCCTCAGCGATACAGATGGCCGTACCATAGGTGCAACCACAATGGAGGGGTATCTGTTGAGAGGCCAGACAAATGTGTGGTTCCTGAAGAGGGGCAGCAGCCTTTTCAGTAGTTGCAGGGGCAACAGTCTGGATGATTGACTGATCTGGCCTTGCAACATTAACCAAAACGGCCTTGCTGTGCTGGTACTGCGAACGGCTGAAAGCAAGGGGAAACTACAGCCGTAATTTTTCCCGAGGGAATGCAGCTTTACTGTATGGATAAATGATGATGGCATCCTCTTGGGTAAAATATTCCGGAGGTAAAATAGTCCCCCATTCGAATCTCCGAGCGGGGATTACTCAAGAGGACACCGATATCAGGAGAAAGAAAACTGGCGTTCTACGGATCAGAGCATGGAATGTCAGTACACTTAACCGGGCAGGTAGATTAGAAAATTAAAAATGGGAAATGGATAGGTTAAAGTTAGATATAGTAGGAATTAGTGAAGCTCGGTGGCAGGAGGAAAAAGACTTTTGGTGAGGTGAATATGAAGTTATAAACTCAAAATCAAATATGGGTAATCCAGGAGTAGGTTTAATAACGAATAAAAAAACAGGAGTGCTGGTAAGCTACTATAAACAGCATAGTAAACGCATTATTGTGGCCAAGATAGACACGAAGCCCACGCCTAATACAGTAGTACAAGTTTATATGCCAACTAGCTCTGCAGATGATGAAGAAATTGAAGAAATATATGATGAGATAAAAGAAATTATTCAGGTAGTGAAAGGAGACGAAAATTTGATAGTCATGGGTGACTGGAATTCGAGAGTAGGAAAAGGGAGAGAAGGAAACATAGTAGATGAATATGGATTGGGGCTAAGAAATGGAAGAGGAAGCGGCCTGGTAGAGTTTTGCACAGAGCGTAACTTAATCATAGCTAACACTTGGTTCAAGAATCATGAGAGAAGGTTGTATACATGGAAGAATCCTGGAGATACTAGAAGTTATCAGATCGATTATATAATGGTAAGACAGAGATTTAGGAACCAGGTTTTAAATTGTAAGACCTTTCCAGGGGCAGATGTGGACTCTGACCACAATCTATTGGTTATGAACTGTAGATTAAAACTGAAGAAACTTCAAAAAGGTGGGAATTTAAGGAGATGGGATCTGGATAAATTTAAAGAACCAGAGGTTGTAGAGAGTTTCAGGGAGAGCATAAGGGAACAATTGACAGGAATGGGTCAAAGAAGTACAGTAGAAGAAGAATGGGTAGCTCTGAGGGATGAAGTAGTGAAAGCAGCAGACGATCAAGTAGGTAAAAGACGAGGGCTAATAGAAATCCTTGGGTAACAGAAGATATATTGAATTTAATTGATGAAAGGAGAAAATATAAGATGCAGTAAATGAAGCAGGCAAAAAGGAATACAAACGTCTCAAAAATGAGATCGACAGGAAGTGCAAAATGGCTAAGCAGGGATGGCTAGAGGACAAATGTAAGGATGTAAAGGCTTATCTCACTAGGGGTAAGATAGATACTGCCTACAGGAAAATTAGAGAGACCTTTGGAGAAAAGAGAACCACTTGTATGAATATCAAGAGCTCAGATTGAAACCCAGTTCTAAGCAAAGAAGGGAAAGTAGAAAGGTGGAAGGAGTATACAGAGGGTCAATACAAGGGCGATGTACTTGAGGACAATATTATGGAAATGGAAGAAGATGAAGATGAAATGTGGGATACGATACTGCGTGAAGAGTTTGACAGAGCACTGAAAGACCTGAGTCGAAACAAGGCCCCTGGAGTAGACAACATTCCATTAGAACTACTGATGGCCTTGGGAGAGCCAGTCCTGTCAAAACTCTACCATCTGGAGAGCAAGATGTATGAGACACGCGAAATGCCCTCAGACTTCAAGAAGAAAAAAATAATAATTCCAATCCCAAAGAAAGCAGGTGTTGACAGATGTGAAAATTACCGAACTATCAGTTTAATAAGTCACAGCTGCAAAATACTAACGCGAATTCTTTACAGACGAATGGAAAAACTGGTAGATGCCGACCCCGGGGAAGAACAGTTTGGATTCTGTAGAAATGTTGGAACACATGAGGCAATACTGACCTCACGACTTATCTTAGAAGAAAGATTAAGGCAAACCTACGTTTCTAGCATTTGTAGACTTAGAGAAAGCTTTTGACAATGTTGACTGGAATACTCTCTTTCAAATTCTGAAGGTGGCAGGGGTAAAATACAGGGAGCGAAAGGCTATTTACAATTTGTACAGAAACCAGATGGCAGTTATAAGAGTCGAGGGGCATGAAAGAGGAGCAGTGGTTCGGAAGGGAGTGAGACAGGGTTGTAGCCTCTCCCTGATGTTATTCAATCTGTATACTGAGCAAGCAGTAAAGGAAACAAAAGAAAAATTCGGATTAGGTATTAAAATCCATGGAGAAAAGTAAAAACTTTGAGGTTCGCCGACGACATAGTAATTCTATCAGAGACAGCAAAGGACTTGGAAAAGCAGTTGAATGGAATGGACAGTGTCCCGAAAAGAGGAGATAAGATGAACATCAGCAAAAGCAAAACGAGGATAATGGAATGTAGTCGAATTAAATCGGGTGATGCTGAGGGAACTAGATTAGGAAATGAGACACTTATAGTTTTGCTGTTTGGGGAGCAAAATAACTGATGATAGTCGAAGTAGAGAGGATATAAAATGTAGACTGGCAATGGCAAGGAAAGCGTTTCTGAAGAAGAGAAATTTGTTAACATCGAGTATTGATGTCAGGAAGTCGTTTCTGAAAGTATTTGTATGGACTGTAGCCATGTATGGTAGTGAAACGTGGACGATAAATAGTTTAGACAAGAAGAGAATAGAAGCTTTCGAAATGTGGTGCTACAGAAGAATGCTGAATATTAGATGGGTAGATCACATAACTAATGATGAAGTATTGAATAGAATTGGGGAGAAGAGAAGTATGTGGCACAACTTGAGAAAAAGAAGGGACTGGTTAGTAGGACATGTTCTGAGGCATCAAGGGATCACAAATTTAGCATTGGAGGGCAGCGTGGAAGGTAAAAATCGTAGAGGGAGACCAAGAAATGAATACACTAAGCAGATTCAGAAGGATGTGGCTTGCAGTAAGTACTGGGAGATGAAGAAACTTGCATAGGATAGGGTAGCATGGAGAACTGCATCAAACCAGTCTCAGGGCTGAAGACCACAACAACAACAACATTAAGTCTCACATACGTAGAACACATGCCAGTGTTGCTAATGACATTGTAATGCTATATTTTGATTTCCTTGAAAATGTATTCTGGATTTAAAATACCTTCTGAGAGATACCAGATGACACAGTGGTTAGTTTATTTGACAGCTACACGATTATATCACGACGCTACTAATGTGTGACACAATTTACATTGTTGCGTTTTCGGTGTATCTGTTTTATATCTGCACAGTTTTTATGTATTATTTTGGAAAGTAAAACATGTTTTATCAGTAACTTTTGTGGTATAGCTACAATGAGACAGCCTTTTCTGTAGCACAACAATACGTTACAGTACAGTACTTTCTTCATCACGGCAATAAGCATAATAACTACGATATCTACACGCAAAGCATTTCACTTTTGTTTATGATGAGGTGAGTACATTGAATTCAGCAGAACTTTGCTTACAGTGGACGATAACTACAACACTTCAAATAGAATTATCTTACAGCAAGATGCACATTTAGCGCTACAGACACGCATTTGAGTGATAATTTTGTACTTAAAACATTGATTTTTAAAGATTTTTGAATTACAAAGAAAATTTTCCGTGATGCATTTCATTCCATTGCTATAATCTGTAACGCCTGAGGGTATAATTACATTATTCCTCAGGTGGGTACACGCTTGCTTTGTGTACCATGTGTTTGGCTAGCACAAGGAGCCCTAGCTAATGTGGTATTTGCTTATACAACTTTACACATCGGTACCATATTTCTCTAACACTGAATTACACAGCTATCTGATTATTTTACAGAGAAACAAAAATTTTTTCACTATGTCAGTGACACATGTTTACGCAATTACACAGTTGGATAATTTCACACTTATGAAATTGTATTTTGTCTGCACTGTGTGAACTGTTCATATTTTTTTTTTTTTTTTTTTTTTTTTTGGAACCATTGTGATACTATGAGAGCTTAGAATGATATATTTAGCATGAGATCACGATTTTTAAAGTATGATTGAGGTAGATGACACTATTGAAATGAGCAGATAATTTTTTTAGGTTTTGAAATTATTGCAGAAAGCTACAACGTTTTTGAGATTTGGATGAGTTTTTATGATATTATTACGATGACAATGTGTATTATGCTGTTGAGGTATGCTTATGATCAATAAGCTGATGCTATATGAGGAATTTGATTATGCTATGCATTTATTATGATGAAATATTGAAGTGGTGTCATCGAATATGTACATGTGTAATAAGGTAATGAATAATGAGTAGTGGTTAGGGACTCTGGTATGTGAAAAAGGATGTTGGAAACTAAGAATCGTACTTTGAGACTTATGAAATGTGTGTGCATGCGTGTATGTATCACAATGCCGCCGAAAATTTTTTGGACACTGTTATATTTATGGGATTCTGTTTCTACAGATTTGTAACGCAAATATTTCGACCCATGAAATTTTATTTGTATCAAACTGTCACTGTAGCGGAAAGTGATGTCATAAATATTTTGGTAAGGAAGGTAGGTCACTGTAAGCACCCAGCTGTGTGACAGTTGCCTGGAAAAAAAACCATTAGTGTGTGCCTTTCAGAGGCACAGGTGGAAAAAAAGGAGGCCATTATCCTCGCTATTGACATTTCTTTGTAGAAAGCATCGCAAATACGACACGCCCAAACTTGAAAACATATGTTTACACTGTGGAGCTCTTAATTTATGATATGTATTAAATTGCCTAATGAAATGATGAGGAACATTTTTACATCTATTGTCTTTCTAGTTGAGAGATTTTTTTACTGCCTTTGGAGATGTCATTTGCCTAGCAAATGATGTTTCACACATTGCTTTGTATATATTTGTTCATTTCGTTTAATATCTAGTTTCTGGCTGCACTGCAGCATTGGTAGAAATAATATAGATATTTTATGCCTACAGATACAGTAAATAATAATTTTATGATCTACTTCCAAAAAAACGAGGGAGCACAAAAGACATTTCCACTTCACAGGAATTGCATACATAATTTTTGTCAGTGACTTGGTAAATTGTCTGCTAGAGTAAGTTACCGTGATGCATCACTCTAGTGTTAAGATGTGACATAGGTATTAGATATGGCCATCTTTAGTGTAATATTTTTTATGCTTGGGCTTTGTCATGTTTAGATATAAGTTATTGCATTTGCTGCTGCTGTTTGACAGGCATAGTGTTCCTGAATTTCACTTTGTATTACTCTGTTAAGCCAGTTTTACTACCGATTTATTTTTCTTGTTTGCTGCACAGTGCCTTATACTAGTTGTAATATTGCAATTGCTTTGCTAATTTAGATATACTACTGCTTGCTTTGCCAATTTGCATTTTTTTTGTCACTGCTGTTTGTGTTAATTCTTTTGTACTGCTGCACTGCCTCGTCCCTTAGTATATATATCTGAGCTCAGTAGATTTAAGTTAGCTTAAGAGGGGGTAGACTATATAATAAACTAACTATGGAGAATAGGGAAGAAATGCATTGCGAAGTTATATGAAAAAGATGTGGGCAAAAATGAGTATTATACAATGAGAAATATTTACTTAACAGGGTTAGATAGGATTTTTGTTTTGCAGGAGCAAATGTTGAAATAAGAGGAAAGATCTATGGAATGAAGTTTTGGGTTGGACTGCAGTACCAAATGTTACACTTTTGTATTATTCTGCTATGTGTTTGTGTACCCTTGTGTATTTGTGTTCTTCCTCTATTTATGTGTTTATCTGATAAGACTTATGTTGCAGAATTTTTCTAATACTCAGTTACATTCACTATGATGAGGAATACTGTTATCCTCAAATATAATTTGCATTAATAATATGTCATTTTGTTTGTAAAGATGTTTATACATTATTAATTCTGTTCTGTTTCAATTCTCATGTGTGAAATTAATGTTTCAAAAACTATTCTCATTATTTCATATATTTACTTATGTCATAATTCCTGTAACACTGATGTATATGTCTATTTCTATTCTTTTGTAAAGCCTGTATCACTACAAATGTTATCTGTACTATTATGTTCCTTAATGATGTATTTTGTACCTTTGTAATTGTATTCTTATGTTGTAAGTTTATAATTGTAAAGACACCAGTTCTTCAAATTAAGTTACATTTCACTGAACACGTTTCTTTTGGTCATAGTAATGCACAATATGTGAGAAGTTGGGACTGATAGTGTTTGCACATGTGTTAATAATTCAGCAAGGGACTGGTTAACAGCATTGCTGGTTCTAAGGACAATTCCAAAAACTTTGTGAGTGCACAAGTGGTGGTTTATGGGCTTGCTATATTGTCCGCAAGACTCTTCGATGGTGATTGTGCACCTGCACAGTCGCAACAGATGGCTGCTGGCCGTCTCTACAGGGACTACAGTGGGTCTGCATCTTTGATGGCCCACCAATACCATTATTTCTACAAGGACTGCAGTGGGTCTGCACCTCTGGTGGCCCACCAATACCGTAATCTCTAACAAGACTACAGTGGTCTGCTCTGTGATGACCTACCTACCAATATTCTTCAAAACTTCGACTGACTCTGCGGTGGGTTTGCTCTGTTGTGGCCTATTACCTGTCTGCATGTCAAGAGTCAGCACTGTCTTTCCGTTAGAAGGACAACACTACTTCTTCAAGACTGCATGGAAATCCACTACTTCTGTTTGCATTCTATTTTACTGCTCAGACTTTGACAAAAAAAAACACTACAATTTTACTGTGATGACTGTCTTTATGGACTGTGAGAAAATTTTAGCTTTTGACCAACATTGTATCAATAAGTGTGTGCATTTGATTTCTTTGTTATTGTAATTATGAGAAATTTTTTCAAATCTGTATTGGCCACTGCCCAAAACAATTTGTAAAATTTTTTGTGGGGAGCTTGGGGGCTATGTAAGTAGGCTGTTTAGGTTTTTATATTGGCAACGCCACGTAGCGCTCTGTATAAAAATCACTCGCTGTGCTGTGTGCAGTCTGTGGCTGGGTGGCATTGTTGTAATATTCGCTATTGTAGTGTTGGGCTGTTGGTTGTTAACAGTGCGTAGCGTTGCGCAGTTGGAGGCGAGCCGCCAGCAGTGGTGGATATGGGGAAGTGAGATGGCGGATTTTTGAGAGCGGATGATCTGGACGTGTATCCATCAGAAACAGTACATTTGTAAGACTGGAAGTCATGAACTGATATATATATTATGACTTTTGAACACTATTAAGGTAAATACATTGTTTGTTCCCTATCAAATTCTTTCATTTGCTAACTATGCCTATCTGTAGTTAGTGCCATCAGTAGTTAGAATTTTTTTATTTAGCTAGCAGAAGTGGCGCTCGCCGTATTGCAGTAGTTCGAGTAACGAAGATTTTTGTGGGGTAAGTGATTTGTGAAAGGTATAGGTTAATGTTAGTCAGGGCCATTCTTTTGTAGGGATTATTGCGCTAAAAATATTGTGTGTCAGTTTAGTGTTGATCAGAATAAGAGCGAAATGACTGATCAGCATAGTAATTCATAAATTTTTCTATGGGGACGTTTCACACTGACGCGATTATACAAGCATAGAGAGAAGATTTTGGTGAAATTAGACCAGCAAAGACTGGGAAAGCCGTTCAGGATATAGAAGAGGAAGTGATTGACGTACCTCCACCATAAAGTTTGGTGGCTGAGAGTACACAGTTCAACTGGCTCGAATACGATTCTATTGATGGTGCACTCATGAAAAAGAGAGATCGGAGTGTGCCACTCGAGATATACTGAACAATTAGGGCTCGAGTGGGAGATACAGTAATCAAAGCAGTCATTGACAATGGAAGTGAAATGACAGCCATTTCAGAACAGCTGTTTGGCCAATACAAAAGTGAAAATGAACTCTCGGTATTCAAAACACGAAAGGCGAGAGTCAAAGGACTAGCCATGGGTCATTCCACTGACGCCAAACAGCAAACTAGGATGGCATTTACGTGTCAAGGACACACTATAAAGACTAATTTTGCAATTATGCCGAAATTGTCAACAGAGATGATTCTTGGAGCACATTTCTTGAATCAACAACGAACAATTTTGGACATGGGAAAAGGGAGCATGACATTAGAGCGATTTTGGACATGGAAAAAGCGAACATGACATTGGGTGAGAGAAGCTTGGACAGGACATGACTCCCATTGAGTACATACAATTAAGTATGCAAATTGAGGGAGAGGTGTCAGAACACAAACATCCATGGTACAACTGGATGATGAACCGAAGATGATAGATCCAGAGTTAGTATATGACATTCATTAGGAAATAGATAAGATATTACAAGAAGTAAGTAATATCTCTCAATATGGTCAGAAAGAGTTAGAGAGGATACAGCGTAGTAATTCAGAGACATTTTTACCAAAGACAGGTGAAATTAAGCATTTTCAGTACCAGCTTGAGGTAAAAGTACACCGTTAGGGTTCCATCTTACACCATACCATTGTGTTATAGGTACAAAGCGTTTCTTGAACTGCACAAAATGATGGAAGATGGGATAGTTGAACCCACACCATCAACGTGCAATAGTACTGTATGGATTGTAGGAAAGAAATATGGTAGTATTCGTAGTGTACTAGATTCGAGACAGATCAATAGAATAATTTTTACTGAAACAGATCGACCAGAGAAGTTAGAGGAATTACTTCAGAAAACTCATGGGACAATGATCTTTTCATCCCTTGATCTAAGATCAAATTTTTGGCAAACTGAGTTACCACCAGAGTGTAGGAAGTATACAGCCTTTATAGCATTTGGGCGGAGCTACCATTTCAAAAGATTACCATTGCGGCTTAACGTGTTATCTGCAGCTTTTATAAGAGGATTGGGAATAATTTTAAATAAGGAAATATGGAAAAAACGTATATGCTACGTAGATGAGATATTAATTGCAGGACCATCATGGCAACAACACAATGAAGTTCCTGGAAAACTTCTCCAAACATTAAATAACTATGGTTTCATAGTAAATATTGCAAAATCCACATTTTGAAAAAAGCAAATACGGTTTTTGGGTCACATAATATCAGCAGGAGGGATAGAACCAGATTCAAATAAATTACAAGTGGTTAGGGATTTCGTAAGGCCCTACAATCGAAAGACAGTACGCGGATTTTTAGGTCTGGTCAATTTTTACAAAAAAATAATTTGGAAAGATACATTACCAGCACTACACTTATGTCAGCTTACTGGCAAAAATACACCATTGGTGTGGAACCAGCAAGCAGAGGAGGAATTTCAGAAATTAAAGATTGCCATAACAAAAGCACCAGTATTAGCCCATCCCGATCTAACCTTGGATTTTTGCATGGCCACAGACAGCGAAAAAACGGGATTGGGGTATTACTACTTCAGAAATGCGACCAAGAGGGACAAATTATTAATAAAACTACTGCTTTGCCATGTAGAATATTTACTAAATGTAAACATAATTACTCCATTACAGAATTGGAAGCGTTAGCTATAGTGTGGGGACTCCAAAGGTATCGATACTTTCTATTTGGAAGAACCATAAGGCTTTGGAGTTTGTTAACAGCAGTGCTAACTCATGGCAGACTTGCTAGCTGGATGGCAATACTACAAGTGTATGATTCCTCAATTACTTACGTACTAGGAAAATATTAACTTTTTAGCCGATGTGCTATGAATGCCTCCTCGACGTGTTGATAAAAATACGGGAAGTAAAAATGAGGACAATCAGTTTGGAATTTATTGTATGAAAATGTACCATTTGAAAACTATGTAACTAATCCATTCAAACAAATTGCCGCAGAACAAAACAAACACCCTGAGATTTTGGAAATCAAACATAAGTGGAAAGATAAGAACGCCATCGTCATTCGCCTCCATTATGTCGTGAAACATGACTTCTTGTTTTACAGAAGAAATGTAGATAGAAGTTTATGGGTAGCGTGTATTCCAGAAGAGTTAAGTAACAAATACACATCTTAGCAATGAGCATTATGGCCCACGAAAATATTACTTGGGATTAAAGCACTCATGTCATTTTCCCAATGTGGAAAAAGGAATTAGAAAAGTATTCGCCAAATGCAAAAATCGTCAGAGGGCTAAGCACCTAACATTTCCAACTGACCACATATGTATCCTATAATTCCTGAAAAATTAAAACACATCGCAGCAACTGATTTAATGGGTATGTTACCACAGACAAATAAGGGAAACACTTATTTTGCTGTGGTAGAATTAATATCTATGTATGTTATCCTTACCCCCTTGAAAAAGGCAATTGGATGCACAATTACAAAAGCACTCAATCAGGATTTCCTAAAGCAAGTGGGCAGGATTAACAAAATACAGTGGGCCACAATACAGGTGAAAACAGTGGCAGACTACACTCAAGAAGCATCGAATCAAGCCCAAATACATTTCAAAATACAAACCAAGTACGTATCCAGCTGGGCAGACAATGAAAGAATTAGGGACATTGTGTCGCTTATATTGCAGTAAGAAGCATAATACCCATAATACACATTTGACACAGTTTCAGACAGTGATCAATGAAATGCCCCATAGCATCACTTTATTCCTACCAATTACTATCTTAACAAATAAACGAGCCCTAGACAAAATTATGGAGGTAATAAAATTTTCACCAATCCCAAGCATACAACACCGAAATCTTGTGGCAATGGTACAGAACAACATCTGTTGTGCAGCCATGAAGAGGAATTCCAGGGCAGAAAAAGCTGCCATCAATTAAGTGTTTACAGTTGGACAAAATATGTGAGTAAAAACACATTACTTATGAAACAGACAAAAACAGCAATGCCACTGGTTTCTTTTCTGCATATAATGGTCCAGTAGAAATTTGTACGAATTCTGTGGAATTAGCCAACCCAAAAACAGGAAAGTCCTTAGGGATTCACCACATAAGACATCTAAAGGTATATGAAAGAATAATAAGAATCAAAGTTCACATGTTTGACCGAGATCAGGTATCTTGATAATTTGCTGTTTACATGAGATTAACATTCTTTTTATCAATATGTCTCAATATGTCACCTAAACACTAAATTATAGTCGAACTGATTGATGAAGGACATTGAATTAATACAAAGAGGATTTAGTATTATTAATTAGACATTAGAAGATTTTTGATTCAAAGAGCTGATGATGGAGATCAAAGGAGGATAAGATGGAAAATACAGGAGAGCCAATAAATGCAAGTATTAAAGTTACAATAAGTATGTGGTATTGGAACAAGTTGACAGACATGATTGAAATAGTTGAGGTATACATATATGTAAGTTAATCGAACGAGAACATTGCGAGGTCCAGAATTTATGTTGCAGGAGTCGATAGTACAAAAGAGTGCAAGTGGAAAAGAGGGGAGGGAACACAGGACAACGACATTTTTCATTTTCTTAGCATGAATCTAACAAGGTTTAGGATTAAAAACATACCAACTGCATGCACATACTAATGATATGCAAAGTACATCACCACTTCCTTCTACTGTAACAATTTCTCTCAAAAGATGGGGAAACATAGAATTAAGAAACAATGAAATATTCGAATTTAAATTTGTAAAGCAAATGGGATTTACACAGAAGTAATTGTGAGATATCTTAGAAGCCCTTTGTAAAGTTTTGAGGGCAGCTATTAATACTGTTAGTAGTTTATCATTGGTTAAAAAAAGAAATTTGTAACACGAGTGGACATCGAGGACCATAGCATGAAGTCACGAGTTGATGACAATCCAGGGGGTCGACCTGAACATGAAGATCTAGATGAGGTGACAGTATAGCAGTGAGAGGGAAGGGCAGTCAGGGAGAGAGGAGAGGCGCTAGGCAATACAACCACTACTACTTCGACAGCAGATAGCAGTAAAGAACACTGTAGAACAACTTACCTGGAATGTTCACCAACGAACATGGAACGAGGTGAGAGGCACATGCTGGTGTGGCAGATGCAGTGAAGAAGAGCCTATCAGCACAGTACCTATTCAAAGAGGCAGCCTGAAGCTGCAGAGGTTACAAAGAAATTCATAACCACAATAACAGGCGTAGTTTATTGTGGGAGTGCTACTGAAAAATTAGCATCTCCAGAAAGACCAAGGTAATTCAGGTCTATAATATGCATCTGACACATAAGTAGAATGGGCTGCTGGAAGCTACATTGCCAGGCAAACGTAGTAACCACGCACTACATTATTCAATGATTCACATCAAATATTTCTGGGAAACAAAAGTCAAAATTCCTAAAATTCCAATTTACCTTATCCCAGCCCAATGAAAAAGCAAAACCCAAGCAAGAAGGGCAGAAGAAGCAGCAAATATAGAAAATTCATCATAAAAGGCAGGCAAGAAACAAGATGGCATAGAAGGAAGAATCCCACATCCCATCCTTAGATAATTATTAATATCAAACCAGATGACGTACCTCCTATAAATGATTAGCTGGAGCTCAAATCTACTTCAATCGGCTACAACCCCTTGTAAGGAGAAAGAATACTGCAGCACTACATGGAGCAGCCAAGGATATGTTGAGACAGCTCTACCACATATCAACCAGTCATGTGCCATACACATAACTACTCAACAGAGTTGATTTAGTTTTTGGACTTAACAGTCAGGAGACTTTAACTTCAACACAATGCCCTCTCATATTGCTCACTCTGTGCCAACTCCCAATTTCGCCTACATGGCATCACACCTCAGCTGAGGGAGACTGCAATATCACCATGAAAAACAATGGACAGTTATATACAATTTTTGTACAAAATATTTTTGCAAGCGGGGTGCTAACAAAGAAAAAAAATCTAAGGGATATTTTCAGTAAATTATTTTTAAGTGAATGAAATGATGAAAAGTAGGTAATTTATGAGGGCATAAGAATAAAGGTTGATGTCCTTCTTGTGAATAGAATGAATATTTTGAATTGATGTATATGTGTGGAGATTAGATTGTTCTACTTATATGTATGTGTGTATTAATATTTTACGTTTTTTTTAAAGGTATAAATGTGTGTACTAATGTTTTTATATTATTAGAGAGTTACAAATACTGTACTAAAGCTACTTTGTAGAGGTTAATTGGAGTAGTGCATGTTCATGTGTTTCTATTGGAGATAAAGCATCCATATGCAGGATATACCCCCCAATGAACCATGGACCTTGCTGTTGGTGGGGAGGCTTGCGTGCCTCAGCGATACAGATGGCCGTACCGTAGGTGCAACCACGACAGAGGGGTATCTGTTGAGAGGCCAGACAAATGTGTGGTTCCTGAAGAGGGGCAGCAGCCTTTTCAGTAACTGCAGGGACAACAGTATGGATGATTGACTGATCTGGCCTTGTAAAATTAACCAAAACGGCCTTGCTGTGCTGGTACTGCGAACGGCTGAAAGCAAGGGGAAACTACAGCCGTAATTTTTCCCGAGGACATGCAGCTATACTGTATGATTAAATGATGATGGCGTCCTCTTGGGTAAAATATTACGGAGGTAAAATAGTCCCCCATTCGGATCTCCGGGTGGGGACTACTCAAGAGGACGTCATTATCAGGAAAAAGAAAACTGGCGTTCTACGGATCAGAGCATGGAATGTCAGATCCCTTAATCGGGCACGTAGGTTAGAAAATTTAAAAAGGGAAATGGATAGGTTAAAGTTAGATATAGTGGAAATTAGTGAAGTTCGGTGGCAGGAGGAACAAGACTTTTGGTCAGGTGATTACAGGGTTATAAATACAAAATCAAATAGAGGTAATGCAGGAGTAGATTTAATAATGAATAAAAAAATAGGAGTGAGGGTTAGCTACTACAAACAGCATAGTGAATGCATTATTGTGGCCAAGATAGACACAAAGCCCATGCCTACTACAGTAGTACAAGTTTATATGCCAACTAGCTCTGCAGATGATGAAGAAATTGATGAAATGTATGACGAGACAAAAGAAATTATTCAGGTAGTGAAGGGAGACGAAAATTTAGTAGTCATGGGTGACTGGAATTCGTCAGTAGAAAAAGGGAGAGAAGGAAACATAGTAGGCGAATATGGATTAGGGGGAAGAAATGAAAGAGGAAGCCACCTTGTAGAATTTTGCACAGAGCATAACTTAATCATAGCTAACACTTGGTTCAAGAATCATAAAAGAAGGTTGTATAACTGGAAGAATCCTGGAGATACTAAAAGGTATCAGATAGATTACGTAATGGTAAGACAGAGATTTAGGAACCAGGTTTTAAATTGTAAGACATTTCCAGGGGCAGATGTGGATTCTGACCTCAATCTAGTGGTTATGAACTACAGATTGAAACTGAAGAAACTGCAAAAAGGTGGGAATTTAAGGAGATGGGACCTGGATAAACTGAAAAAACCAGACGTTGTAGAGACTTTGAGGGAGAGCATAAGGGAACAATTGACAGGAATGGGGGAAAGAAATACAGTAGAAGAAGAATGGGTAGCTCTGAGGGATGAAGTAGTGAAAGCAGCAGACGATCAAGTAGGTAAAAGACGAGGGCTAATAGAAATCCTTGGGTAACAGAAGATATATTGAATTTAATTGATGAAAGGAGAAAATATAAGATGCAGTAAATGAAGCAGGCAAAAAGGAATACAAACGTCTCAAAAATGAGATCGACAGGAAGTGCAAAATGGCTAAGCAGGGATGGCTAGAGGACAAATGTAAGGATGTAGAGGCTTGTCTTACTAGGGCTAAGATAGATACTGCCTACAGGAAAATTAAAGAGACCTTTGGAGAGAAGAGAACCACTTGTATGAATATCAAGAGCTCAGATGGAAACCCAGATCTAAGCAAAGAAGGGAAGGCAGAAAGGTGGAAGGATTATATAGAGGGTTTATACAAGGGCGATGTACTTGAGGACAATATTATGGAAATGGAAGAGGATGTAAATGAAGATGAAATGGGAGATACGATACTGCGTGAAGAGTTTGACAGAGCACCGAAAGACCTGAGTCGAAACAAGGCCCCGGGAGTAGACAACATTCCATTAGAACTACTGACGGCCTTGGGAGAGCCAGTCCTGACAAAACTCTACCATCTGGTGAGCATGATGTATGAGACAGGTGAAATACCCTCAGACTTCAAGAAGAATATAATAATTCCAATCCCAAACAAAGTAGGTGTTGACAGATGTGAAAATTAGCGAACTATCAGTTTAATAAGTCACAGCTGCAAAATACTAACGCGAATTCTTTACAGACGAATGGAAAAACTGGTAGAAGCGGACCTCGGGGAAGATCAGTTTGGATTCCGTAGAAATGTTGGAACACGTGAGGCAATACTAACCTTACGACTTATCTTAGAAGAAAGATGAAGAAAAGGCAAACCTACGTTTCTAGCATTTGTAGACTTAGAGGAAGCTTTTGACAATGTTGACTGGAATACTCTCTTTCACTTTCTAAAGGCTATTTACAATTTGTACAGAAACCAGATGGCAGTTATAAGAGTCGAGGGGCATGAAAGGGAAGCAGTGGTTGGGAAAAGAGTGAGACAGGGTTGTAGCCTCTCCCCGATGTTATTCAATCTGTATATTGAGCAAGCAGTAAAGGAAACAAAAGAAAAATTCGGATTAGGTATTAAAATTCATGGAGAAGAAGTAAAAAGTTTGAGGTTCGCTGATGACATTGTAATTCTGTCAGAGACAGCAGAGGACTTGGAAGAACAGTTGAACGGAATGGACAGTGTCTTGAAAGGAGGATATAAGATGAACATCAACAAAAGCAAAACGAGGATAATGGAATGTAGTCAAATTAAATCGTGTGATGCTGAGGGAATTAGATTAGGAAATGAGACACTTAAAGTAGTAAAGGAGTTTTGCTATTTTGGGAGTAAAATAACTGATGATGGTCGAAGTAGAGAGGATATAAAATGTAGACTGGCAATGGCAAGGAAAGCGTTTCTGAAGAAGAGAAATTTGATAACATCGAGTATAGATTTAAGTGTCAGGAAGTCGTTTCTGAAAGTATTTGTATGGACTGTAGCCATGTATGGAAGTGAAACATGGACGATAACTAGTATGCACAAGAAGGGAATAGAAGCTTTCGAAATGTCGTGCTACAGAAGAATGCTGAAGATAAGGTGGGTAGATCACGTAACTAATGAGGAGGTATTGAAAAGGATTGGGGAGAAGAGAAGTTTGTGGCACAACTTGACTAGAAGAAGGGATCGGTTGTTAGGACATGTTTTGAGGCAGCAAGGGATCACAAATTTAGCATTGGAGGCAGCGTGGAGGGTAAAAATCGTAGAGGGAGACCAAGAGATGAATACACTAAGCAGATTCAGAATGATGTAGGTTGCAGTAGGTACTGGGAGATGAAGAAGCTTGCACAGGATAGAGTAGCATGGAGAGCTGCATCAAGCCAGTCTCAGGACTGAAGACCACAACATCAACAACATGCAGGATATTAATTGATGATAATTTTTAAGAGACAAGAATTTTGACATGCTCTCAGATAGCAGACATATGATAATTTAAAGCTATTAGAGAACTGATAATTTAAATTACAGGACTGGTTCAAGTAATTATTTGAAGGAAGTTTCCACATCTTCAACCATTTTGACGATCACACTTAGGGTGTATGACTGATAAGGTTAATTTTCAGAATGATTGATAAAGAGAATCAATAGATAATTGTTGAATTAATGTATACTAATTTTCAGGATGGAAGAGAATATGTGTAATCTACAAACAAAATTTTGAACTGAAACATCTGCAGCATATGTATCCATATATATGTAGCCATATATATGTATATCCATTAACAGTGACATACTTTATTCATAGGAATAGTTTGAAAAGCTGGAAAATACAGTTGATATCCCTTGCAGGTCTTGAATGTTCACATAAAGAAAATTTTGCAGAATCTTGTATGGTATTAATCGATGCCTCAACCATTGATTCACTTCTGTACAAAATGAACTCTGAAGGGGAAGGATGTGAAAGGTGGCGGTATAATTTTGTCCCTTAACATACTATCTTAAATATAGAAACGTAATCTACTCATAAAGCTGAGGAGTTTGACACCACACATGCTCTACTTCAAGTAAAGTTATACTAATTTGCATAGCACAGAGTGTAATCATTCATACGTGGCTGATATGACCGTGATATTAACAAGCGTTTCCTAATTTGCATGTTAGTAGTTACATAGTATCACAATCACTTTGAAATAAAGTGGACGAAGGGTGTTCCCAGCCGTCGAGAGAAGAACATGGAATGCATTTCGAGAGGGGTCGTAAAAAGCTGACCCTTCACAGTGGGGAGGCAGGCACCATTAGCACAGCCGAAGCTGGTCGTTTATGACCGTGCACAGCTAAAAATAGACCATTAAGCGAGCTTCTCTGACTCACACCTGTGTGGAATAGAAAGAAACTGTTACTTATAATTCGTCTTGATTCCAAAAATGTTTATTCACATGACCGGTTTCGGTTCCTCTAGAACCATCTTCAGATCTGCAATTTCGGTTACAGAAGTAACATGTGACGCAGCATGTGAAGGTTGCTGAGTGTGGACGGGTTACTACTGTAACCTAAATTGCAGATCTGAATATCGTTCTAGAGGAACCGAAACCGGTCATGTGAATGAACATTTTGCAATCGCAACCGATTATATGTAACAGTGTATAAAAAGTGATTACGGTATCGCTGCAGACATTATGTCTGTTTTTGCATAGAAAGAAACACCTTAGCATAGCAGGTGTCCATGTAACCACTCTCAGAGGACTAATAAACTGAATTCGCATTTACGAAAAATGTTGCGCCGCACAAAATAAAGCTAACAGTGTGTCAGAGATGACTGGACAGAACACATGGAGAAACACGACACCTCGTGCCTGGGAAAGCTTCTAGGAAAGTAATGCTTTCAGAATCACAATGGGAGGTCTTTGAATAGCTGAAAAACATTGTCGCTAGGTTTCTTTTTCGAAACAGATAAAAGGCCACATTGTAAAACACCGCTATTTTTAACAAATACCCGCATATCACGTGATTCAGGCGTGGAGAACACGAAGTTGCATGTGGACAGCTCATGTATCGTCGGAGTCTGAGAGAAAATTGGAGATTTGTGTTAAGTTCCTTTGGGACAAAACTACTGAGGTCATCGGTCCCTAGGCTTACACACTACTTATTCCAACTTGAACTAACTTACGCTAAAGACAACACACACACCCATGACTGCGGGACGACTCGAACCTCTGTTGGGGGGAGCTGTGCGAACCGAGGCTACCCCATGTGGCAGGAGTGTAAGACGATAGGAGCGAAACATGAATGCTGTAGGCCAGAAGGAAAATAGTTTCCACCCACAATTGGCTTCTCAAGCCTCATTGGGCCAAGAAACGATGCAAGTCGTACATGCAAGTCGGCCGCTACAACTTATAGTAGGGTATAAACACGAGGTATGGTGAGGGGAATCAGAAAGATATACAGGACGGTCTTGTCAGGGCAGAAGGAAGAGATCTCTTCAGACTGGAGCCGTGGGTAGAAGGGAAATTGGTCTCCTTAGACCAGGGCCGTATGTACACGGAACACTTCCTGTTCAGTCAGCCTAGAAGAGCATTTTACTGAACACTTGCGTTCACAGGGTTCGAAAATCTCTTAACAGCTACAGAGTGGAAATTACGTATTTCGACCCGAGTTACTTACGTTCTGCAGGAAAATTAAAGAGGCCAGAGGTGTACATGTCGCTAAGCCAGAGCGAGTGGACATTTGCAATAGTTTAGCTAGCGAAAAACACAGTTTTCCGCCTCGCGAAAACTCAGGGTAGTTTCCGACTGCTGATACAGTCAAGGCCAGAATAGTATTGAGATTTTCAGGTCCGCGCATCGTCGACGTGCCAAAGTCAACACACGCAACTGCCGACCACAGCAGCCGCCGATAAAGCACGGTAAATATTGCGTTTGCTCAGGTCTCAGCAGGGGAGTCATCAGCTTGTGTGTGCACTTCAGCTCTATCGGAGATTGGAGTTGAGTTACGTATTTTCTTCTCATTCCATGCTAGCCACGTATCGTGTGTGAGTTCATAGAGCTCAGAACGCGAGAATGGTATCGGTAAATGTATGTTATTGTCCAGCTAAAATTGTATAGACAATAGTGCATATTGTAGTGTTGTGCATGTAATATTTTGGATGGTAAATTGTTTTGTGATCACTGTATTGTAAGTTATGCTAGGGGTTCCTTTCTCTTGTAGGAGCGCTTTTCAAAGGTTCATATGTGTTGATGTTAGACAACTTTTCCCGGCGAATTGAATGTTCAAATAATTTACAGGTTTGCTGCCGGGTGACGTCGTCGACCACCGCCGATATTTCGGCAGCAGCACTGCCTGCCATTCTCGAGGCACAACTGATAGGAGGAAGCAATGTGCAAGGGAATTTAATACCTCAGTTCACAGATGAGAAACAAGAAAGATACCACACACAGAACAAGTAACCGCGAAGTCAACCCACAACCAAAGATAACCAACATCAAAAATATCGATATTGACTATTAATCAACAGGTGAGGTAGCACAAATTGTGTCCCTCTGTTTTTTGATGAGAGACAGAGCCGGATTCCAGGCAGCATTTAGTCAAAATCTACCATCTTTGTTTATAAGGTTGCTCGATAGTTTGATTTCAACAGCTTCCTTAATAACACTATCCCAATAGCTGGACGTGCAAGCTAGAATCTCCGTATCGTTGTATTCCATGGGATGACCGATGTCAAGGCAATGTTCTGCAATAGCGGATTTGCTCGGCTGTTGTAAGCTTGTGTGACGCTTATGTTCAATACACCGGTCTTCCACAGTTCTGATTGTCTGAGCAATATACGAAGCCTACTCACGCTGACTTGTATCTGCGAGCTGATAGTTGTCACCATCCAGCTCAGCGTGAAAGAGTACTTCGTACCGTGGTTCACAGGGCCCACGTTATCTCACACCCTGAAAGTTTGGCTGCTGAGCTATCACATCTCGAAGACGCCTTTCGTCAGAATGGTTATAGTGAGAGGCAGATCAAACGTGCGTTGCGCTAGCAGCCTTCTGTGCAACGGGTGAGTGACGACAGCAACGAAGTGGCACCTAAGTCTACGGCCTTTTTGCCTTACGCAGGAACCATTTCCAACAGGACTGGCCACATTTTGCAGAAATATGATGTGTTTTTCGACCACCTTCTAAGATTTAGGCCCTGTTGTCGTCCGTAAAAGATGGTCTTGGTTTGCGTAAGGCTGGTGTCTATCGTATTCCTTGCAGTTGTGGCATGTCATATATTGGTCAAACAATCAGGACTGCGGAAGACCGGTGTATTGATCATGAGCGTCACACACGCTTACAACAGCCGAGCAAATCCGCTAATGCAGAACATTGCCTTGGCATCAGTCATCCTATGGAATACAAGACGGAGATTCTGGCTTGCACGTCCAGCTATTGGGATAGTGTTATTAAGGAAGCTGTTGAAATCAAACTATCAAGCAATCTTATAAACAGAGATGGTAGATTTTGTCTAAATGCTGCCTGGAATCCGGCTCTGTCTCTCATCAAAAAACAGAGGGACAGAATTAGTGCTACCTCACCTGTTGATTAGTAGTCAATAACGATATTTCTGATGTTGGTTGTCTTTGGTTGTGTGTTGACTTTGCGGTCACTTGTTCTGTGTGTGGTACCTTCCTCGTTTCTCATCTGTGAACCGAGGTATTATATTCCCTTGCACATTGCTTCCTCCTATCAGTTGTGCCTTGAGAATGGCAGGGAGTGCTGCTGCCGAAATATCGGCGGTGGTCGACGACGTCGTCCTGCAGCAAACCCGTAAATTATTTGTGTTCATGTTTATTACTATTAATTTCAAATAGTTTGTGAATTAATTGTCAGGATCTTCCAAATTATGGAGGTTTTTCCAATGTCACCAAACTAAAACATGGAAAACCAATGTGTATGGTTATTCTGTAATAAAAAGATTTAGTACTGCTAACAGTTGTTCGTGTGTTCTAGAGGCTACGCCTTCCTCCCTGAAGTATTGTAGGGCATGTATCACGGCTGTTATTCTGATGCGTAATCATGCCTTGCAGGGCCTTGGTTCACAGGCACTTTAGTTCTGTCAAGTGGTAAGGATGGATCATAATGACCGGTGGAGGACGTTAGAAATTAAGCGATACAACATTTGCGATATACCGTCGTGCATTATCATGATGCAGCAACACTCACTGTCGCACTTTTCCCTAATTGCAGGCTGTAATTTCTCTGCCGTTGAGCAGTGCCGCTGCCCAGTGATGCAGATGCCAGGTTCCAAGAAATGACGGTAGCCTCCTAGATTGACTGGCGTCTTTTGTCGAATAGTGAACAGCAGGGAACTTGGTGCACCATCCCACAACGATTGTTTTCCATAGGCATGCTGCCTATACACATTCTTCATTCTCGGACAGACGTTTACAGACGTTTTTGCTTCGGCAGTCAAGAAAATAATAATACGTTGGTTCTGTTTGGATGGTTTTGGTAAGAACGTCACCACAGTTCTGGTTCCCGCATTTACCGGACGCAAGTCGAAAAGACGCGAATGCCATACAATCCATTCTCTACATGTCGGTACCCAAGCCGACAGCACACTCACGTGCATTCGAACGTTGAGCGTGCCGAGTTTGTGACGTCATAGCGTTGGAAGAGCAAGTTGTAGAGTATTTTCGAACGTGAAGTGGAATATGTAGTTTTCTGATATTCTGAACGTGCATTTGAACGTAGTCCAGTGAGATGGAAGAACTCCACTTACGTCACTCGATGCCCTCTATATTCATACAGAATAGCGTGACTCAATGGTGGCTCTAAGTTGAAGCCCATATGTACATAAATATATGCCGCTTCTAAGCAGCAGAAAATAGAGAATCTCTCGAAATCCCGTCGCTAGTGTTTGATTTGATGCAATAAAACGGCGGGAAATTTCATTTTGGTGATTGAAGAATTATTGTATTATGAAAGTATGCCGTTTCAAGCAAATGGCACTTTGATAATCCATCAAAAACACATTTTTCTTGGTAAAATTTATTGTAATTGAATGTCAGTTAATAACACATCTACGATTAAAGCTTTTAAGAGATGAGATGGAAAGAATGGTCGCAAGTCATTGACGATCGGTGTAGCGTAATGAACAGAGATGCAGATTTGCAAGCTTACAGATAATGTGTTTCTGCCTTGCATATCAATAGACCCAAACACTTTTTTTCTAACTTTGTCGTTTTCTAATAAGTTCTGGGAGTAGCTTCTTCGATTAGTAATCAAAACGTCCTCGGTCCAGGGTTCGAATCCCGCCACTGTTTGAATGTTGATTAACAACCAGCATTGACTACCGAAGACATCCAGCATAAAATGCCACGCGTATTCTGCTAACAGCCTTGTCAAAGAGGGCGGAGGGCCGGACAGAGGTTAAGAGCATTCTATTATCCTAGTGGTGGGAAAATGCCCCTAAAGGCGGAAGAATCACCAATGATCAACGGCATGAGGATGCAGAAGGCAATGTTATCACTACATGAAAGACTCCTAACGTATATCCACAGGACATGTGGCCTGTAATTGAAAAAGTGTCATGATGCTCTCTCCATTGGCAAAAGATTCCAGAGCAGTTCCCCATTCGGATCTCCGGGAAGGGACTGGCAAGGGGGTGGTGGTCACGAGAAAAAGATTGAATAATCAACGAAAGGATAACGTTCCACGAGTGAGGGCGTGGAATGTCACAAGCCTGAACGCGACAGGGAAACTAGAGAATCAGAAAACGGAAATGCAAAGGTACAATCTAAACATAGTAGGGGGCAGTGAAATGAAATGGAAAGACGACATGGATTTCTGGTTAGACGAGTATAGGGTAATATCAAAAGCAGCAGAAAATAAACTAAATTAATAATGTAACGAAAACTCGTAGGAATTCATTTGTTAAGAAAAATCGTAGACTCTTTGGAATATTGTTATGTCCGCAGAGTATGGGAGTCATAGGCTTGCCTCTGATGTGATCGGACGTATTTTTGTATACTAAGTGCGAACATAGTAATTTTGGCTTTCTTAATGTGAAACATCAAAATGCTGTGCGATATACTTTAATGTGAGAAAATCAGTGGAAAACATATTTACGTAAAAAATTCTGCAACAACTATTTGCCAAGTTATTTAGTTCGAAGCTACCGTGAGAACGTGATGTTAGATTATCAGCTTCAAGAATCAGACATCTAGACAAGAATAACTGGAGCCATATCAACATGACAAGCTAAAAAACTTTAAAGTTTATTCTAATCTTCGCTCCTGTCAAATCTTCATAAAAGACTTTGCTTATTAATTACTTGAAATGCGCTTTGTTTAATGTGGACAACAGATGGAAGAATGAAGGAGGATGGGGATTACAGGTGATAATGGAAGCAAGGCTAAAGGAAAATCAAGGCACGTTCGTAGGTTTTGTAGACCTAGAAATAGCGTTCATCAATGTAAAATGGTGGACGATGTTCGAAATTCTGAGAAAAAAAGGGGTTAGCTATAAACAGGGACGGGTAATATACAATATGTACAAGAGCCAGGAGGGAATAATAAGAATAGACCAAGAACGAAGTGCTCGGATTAAAAAGGGTGTATGACGGTGATGTAGTCTTTCGTTCCTATTGTTCAATCTTTACGTCGAAGAAACAATGATTGAAATAAAAGAGTATACAGAGTAGAAGTGAAGAAGAATTACATTATCTGCCGAATGGAATGAACAGTCCAATGAACAAAACATGCATTGAGACGTAGCAGAAATGAGAACAGCGAGAAACTTAACATCAGGACTGATGGCCACTAAGTAGATGAATTTAAGGAATTCTACTACCTAGGCAGCAAAATAACCAATGATGGACGGAGCAAAGAGGAAGGAGGACATCAAAAACAGACTAGCAATGGCAAAACGGCATTCCAGCCAAGAGAAGTCTAGTAGTGTCAAACATAGACTTTAATTTGAATAAGAAATTTCTGAGAATGTACGTCTGGAGGACAGCATTGTATGCTAGTGAAACATGGGCTACGGGAAAACCATAACAGAAGAGAATCAAAGCATTTGAGATGTGGTGCCACAGACGAATATTGAAAATCAGATGGACTGAGAAGGTAAGGAATAAGAAGGTTTAGCACAGAATCAGAGAGGAAAGGACTACGTGGAAAAAAATGACAAGGAGAAGGGACAGGATGATAGGACATCAGTTAAGACATTAGGGAATGACTTCCAAGGTACTAAAGGGACTGTAGAGGGCGAAAACTGTAGAGGAAGAGGAAGACAGAGATTGGAATACATCCACCAAATAATTAAGGACGGACGTTGCAAGTGCTACACTGAGATGAAGAGGTTGGCACAGGACAGGAATTCGTGGCGAGCTGCATCAAACCAGTCAGAAGGTTCTGATACCTTCTTATTAGTTTAATAGAATTATATTCTATAATATTCGATGTCATGGAAATATTAGTGAGCTTTTCTGAGGAGTGGTTTTTTTTCCATTGGCTTTATGTACAAGACAGCCTGCACTACTTACAGTAAGATGTTTTGCACCTTCAAGTTTTGTATTTCACATGTTGTAAAGATTATGCTACTGAATACGAACAGTGATAAATTAAGAATGACTTCAGTTTTATTGAAAACTGAGAATGATGAAATAAATTTTATCCTATGAGGAACAGTATTGAAAACTTGTATCGCACTATTTGTAATCCTTGTTGACCAGACATGATAGTTTTCTTTTTGACTGATAAAATGTTCGTGGATATTGTAGTTGTTATTTATGTATGTTACAGACGGAACAACATGACTAGAATATGGAGAAGGGTGGAAATGTGCTTTTTAATAGCGCTAAAGTGTTATATTTTCTGGTAAACCTTCCGGGATGTAAGGTCGTGGTCCATGAAACTCTTCAGCTCCTAACGTTTCGTCCGGAGCTGCGCTGGACATCTTCAGAGGGGTGTTTCTCCTCCGGTGAGTCTTGCCGACGTTAGGAGCTGAAGAGTTTCATGGACCACGACCTTACATCCCGGAAGGTTTACCAGAAGATATGTCATCCGGTCGTGAAAGCTTTCATGCTAAAGTGTTAATTTTACAGCAGTCCACTTCGTTAACAGGGTGATTTGCGATCAGGATACAGCCGGCAACTGCCGCTAGAGAGCGCTGCGATATTGTATACCGCGTTGGGGCACACGTATCATACGCAAATGTCACATCGATTCTGAGCATTCAGCAGCACGTTGAACTCGGCACGCTCAGCGTTGACGTTCGACAGCGCGATCCTTGTGAAGACGGCTTTACATACCTGCATCTGAGTCGCGCCCTCAAACGCTAACTGTTTGATCATCCCTTACAGCAATCGACTTAGGGGAATGTAAGTTTTGCTTGAGCATTTATTAGAGAAAACCTTTCCGCATTTAGCATATTACCACCGTATATTGAGACATATTGTAAACGCAGTTTCTAATTGCAAATTGATCTCAACCACTTGTTTTCTGATACATTCTGTAAAATTTCCTGTGTGGTTGATATAAGCTAACAACACGAAATACAGAACAACCGTGGTTGAAAAACTACATTTAGATGTAGGAAGTCAAAACTACGATTGTAATGAAAGTCTAACACAAAATGATCGTTCGTTTAGTGGACACCTGTTTACGTATGATGGAACCTTTTTTTTTTTTAGATATATAGAAGCTTTAGATACTGATCTCAATGCACGATGTGAAAATAAACATATTTTAGAAACTAAGAATACAGTTCAAATGTTTAAATGTGTGTGATATCTTACAGGACTTAACTGCGAAGGTCAACAGTCCCTAAGCTTACACACTACTTAACCTAAATTATCCTAAGGACAAACACACACACACCCATGCCCGAGGGAGGACTTGAACCTCCGCCTGAACCAGCCGCACAGTCCATGACTGCAGCGCCCTAGAAGGCTCGGCAAATCCCGCGCGGCTAAGAATACAGTGAATGGCTTAAATGTTATTAATGACACAGAGTAAATGAGGTAAATGTTAATGAAGCCTTCAACGACTGTTTTACAAGTCTTTTTAGTAATACTCCTATGTCACTTTATATATGCGAAGTTAATTTCGAGAATTTATATAGCTTTAATTCGATATAACATAAACTAAGACAGTACATTTTATAAGTTTTTCAACTTCCTTCCTCTTCTTTCTCCCACAATTTGTACAAGTTGAATTTTTTGCAATTGCTTTTGAAAATCACTAAATATTTTTTAATGTGTGGTACGGTAAAAACAAGAAATATAATCTAGAAATCACATATAATTTAATTCTTTAATGGTTTTGGGTCTTTAGATGAGAAGTATCAGTTTTGCGGATGTGCACCACGACTTCAACTGAAGAAAGCTCTAAGCCGCAAAATCTTTTAGCGAAAACGTGATAAGAATAAAACTTCAATACACAAAATAATATGTGGACTGAAAAAACAGCCAGATTTACAGGACGAATAGTTTCCTTTTCTAATCAACTAGAACTGTAACTTAGTTAAATCATCTTGTGGGTGACTGGCATCAGTTTTGGAGGTCATCCACAAAAAATTTAGTTTTCATTCCTTCGACCACTTTAGCGAGACAGCATCAAAAAGTTATCTGACTAATCTGGACTATTGCCCGCCGATATAGGACCCTTACCCTTAGATTAATAGAAAACAGGGACGATCCAATGGCGTTTCCGTCGTGGGTTTCTTACAATGAGACTACTCGTTAATTGGGTTTTTGCAATTTTTTTTAATTTATGGTACGCGATATTCAGAACTCAAATATTAATGTTCCAAAATAATTCGATGTAACTCTCCAGAAACCGACTTGGAAGTTTACCGACCGTCGTTAGCAAGCTAAAGCAAGGTCGATTTTCCTCCACAGGTCCTGGAAGCGTAAGGTGAAATGCTTACCTGCTACGTGGGGGTTTTACGTTCGATCCCGGGCTGATGCAAATTTTTTATGGAGAAATGCATATTCTACCATCCATTCCGTGGAGTATTAAATACATACAGACGGCGAAAAATCATTAGCGCTCTATACTGATAATCTCTGGTTCGAGTGTCGTTTCGCTCATTATTGTTTTCCTTTTCAGTTCAAATACCTCCACAATTTCAATATAAAATTTATCAAATGTACGCTAATGAATAGATATCTAATTCCTATTACATGAAAAATGGACGTTTTCTAATTTCTAATTACGCACCACTACAAAATTCCTGTTTTCGTTGAAAATGTAGATTCTTTGTTGCTCATCTTTTATAAAAGATTGTATAAATTTTAAGAAATTACAAATTAATTTTTTTCGTCCTTATGTATTTTACGGTTCAGCGAAATGCTCACGCAATGTGTATGTTATTGAAAATTTTACCTGGGCTAATAATTGAAATCGCACTACACGCCTGGTAGACGGGGGCATTCTACCACATGGCCTTGGGGCCTGTCGGGAAAAATCGACGTTGCTTTAGCGTGTTACAGTCAACCGGAAAACTTCGAAATTGATTTTCTCGAGAATGTTTTGAGAGTTGCATCGACATGCTTTTGATGACTGATATTTGTGTTCTGAACTAAACACAAATTCTGAACATAAACATAGAGCGAGAGCGTCACAGATATCCTTATCCAGTTCCGATGGCGATGGCAGTTGCGTTTCGCTGAGATGCTTACTGTTGACATTCCGATATCGCACTTTTGTAGAAGAGTCCCATACTCACGAATTGACCAAGACGATAAAATAAATGAAACAGAAGCTTAGACAAAGATTTACTGACAGTCTTTACTCCTGCCCACCATTCACGTATTGAATAGGAGAGACGTTCACCAAAAACACGCAGCAGAAAGGGTTGTGCTAGATTAATATAGATTGTCTTCCCCAGAAATGGTCAATTTCTTCCAACTGAGACAGTGTCTTGTCAATAGCGACATCGACGTTGAAAGTAGTTTTTTTTTGTTGTTTTAACGCGCTGATAAGTTTATTAAATTGTTAATAACAAAGAAAGGAATCTTATTTGTAAAGCATAAATCCATACAGTATCGAACCGAAGGATCGAGTTTACATCTTTGAAGTGTTGTTTATCATTTCTCTGTCTTTCTTCTTAAGTCACCTCCCTCGATATCCATCCACCCCTGGAGTTGGGTGTTTTAAGCCGTATGTATCATTCTAAATGTATTGGTGCAAATAATTATCAATTTTGTATGACTAATGGTGGTGGTTAGTGTTTAACGTCCCGTCGACAACGAGGTCATTAAAGACGGAGCGCATGCTCGGGTTAGGGAAGGATTGAGAAGGAAATCGGCCGTGCCCTTTCAAAGGAACCATCCCGGCATTTGCCTGAAACGATTTAGGGAAATCACGGAAAACCTAAATCAGGATGGCTGGAGACGGGATTGAACCGTCGTCTTCCCGAATGCGAGTCCAGTGTGCTAACCACTGCGCCACTTCGCTCGGTGTATGACTAATGACTCTTGTTTTATTACTTCATAACATCACCCTCCCTGTTATTCTATTAACAGATTACCGAGGGGAAAAATGGGTGAGTGTTGTTGTATAACCCACACTAAGCGACTTGGGCGTTGTTTGCCTGGTAGCCATTGCGTCCTTCTCACCGAGATAGATACTATTTGTAGTAATTGTTTAGAGCCTTCTCTTCATTTAAATAGAAAGCCCTGTTGCCCAGTGCGAATTAAACTATCGCATTTGAAATGTTCCAAACTTTCACGATCGCGGAAATGAGAAGCCAAGCCAGTTATTCCGAGAGCATAATATTTTGTGTCCTATTATTTTTAAATCCGACACTTCTCGTGAGTATAACTCGCCCAGTTCTTATTAAGATGAGGTAAAGGGATTAGAATACAGGACTTCGTAACTTGTTACATAATTATTTATAATAACATGCAGTTAAATTGTTTTACACACTGAAAAAGATTTGCCATCTCCAATATCATCAATTACTGTGAAAACCACTCTCCAGCAGAAGTGCCTCAGATGCGAACATCTGAGGGCTAACAAGTTGATGGCTGAGTTTGTCTTGCCAATGTCGCTACATCCTTGAGCTTGTCAAGGTGAACACCCAACCGCAGAATGGACAGATGATAGCCAGGTGAGACGATATTGCGACAGGAAGTTTTCCCGCAGACGTCAGGCAACAACACTTCCTTCTCAGTTTTCTTTTCTTTCTGTCCTCATTCCTGGTTTAGGATTATTACGGATTTTTTCCTTTATATCGCAGGTTCTAGTGATGTGAAATGCGGCAGCTGCGTAGAAAGTCTCTTAGAAGCCGTAAACAAATAAAATGACATTAAATATTCGTTTTACTGTGTATTTGAAAAATTACGGCAACCTACACGGTTCGATCTATAGCATCTGCCAGAAAATTAAACTTGTCCATTGTTTTCCCCAACAAAAGGCAACAGGAATCAAATTACTTTACTGACACTACATAGCGTCATGTATTTAATTACAGAATACTTATCCTGCACTAGAATCATAAATGCGCATATGTTAACGGCAATGATAAGATGCATTTGCTACAGAGTAGTACCATTTTTTCCCCACATGATATGGATGTTCGTTTGTAGTGGGCCAGAAGCGAATAAGATTGTTAACTTGCTACGTCAATTGGCTGTTATCGTTAATTAGTTCTTAGTTGTTTCCTTGAAGGAGTACTAACTTCCTGTCTATGGATAATCGATCACAACGAAGAATTCCATATTATTCTTGGTCCTTACATTCTCTGTACTACTTTTTGTCAAACGCCAACTTGTCACAAACTTATAGTCATGTACTTCTCAACACCAACTGTAAGAAATGGTTCAAATGGCTCTGAGCACTATGGGACTTAACATCTGAGGTCATCAGTCCCCTAGAACTTAGAACTACTTAAACCTAACTAACCCAAGGACATCACACACATTCATGCCCGAGGCATGATTCGAACCTGCGACCGTATCGGCCGCGCGGTTCCAGAGTGAAGCGCCTAGAACCGATCGGCCCCAAACGCCGGCCAATTCTCCGTTGATGAACGGCATCTGTTCCTGGCTTAGAACCATACAACGTGCAGACGAAGTCATGACCGACGGGTGACGATGAAAAGTGGAACAAGGAGCTTCGGACACCAGAGCGCAACCATTTTTTTCTTTCTATTGCATTTTTGTGTGCGTGTGGGTGTGGGTATGTTATGTTTAAGTACATCAGTTTAAATATTTAAGCTGAGACATTTAAGGAACCAAGGAAAACCAGGGACAGAAACATCTAAGTGTTAGACAGCGTCTAACATCTCGTGTTCAGTTTCAGTCAACAAATAATAGAACTGCTGTCTGGAGTGTCATACCTTGTACAAGCGGAAGCAGTCCAGTAGCAAAAGGAGCCAGAAGATAAAGAGGGAAATCAGTTCCTTCTGACATTACTATGAGACAAAGAAAACATGGAAAGACTACATAACACAGCTGTATCACCATATCGGCGCCTTCAAAATGACGGGTGAATCACGTTGTGCATTTTTCTTTTCATGTGTAGGAGTGTACGCTTATCGCCTCCAAGTGAAATTGTTTCCCACCAGTGAGCCCCAAATCCCGCCCTACAATGTCATAATTGCAATATTCGACGAATTTTTTGAGAGTCATATACACGTTACTGCTGTACAGTATGAAATTTACCTCACGCAACGTCGTAGTGACCAATTCAATAAGGGGTTACAATGTCATATTCATTAGCATTATTGTTCTCTAGAGATCAGTTTCAGGCACAAGTAAATTTCATGTTGTTTCCCTCGCAGAATGGTGGTCCTTTCCCTTTAGAATCGCTATTTACAAGGCTTCGATATAGCTACCTTTGCAAAAAGAAGGCAATATGTGTGACTTTTTTAAAAAACTAAGTACAGCTACTACCTTAAAACTATTAACTAAACAGTAAAAGATTCAATTTTCAGGTTAAACATCGATTTTGGTGTTACAATGTTCGTAAGACGCATGTTCAGGAGATAAAGTTTCAATGTTTTTACATTAATTAATTCTGTATCAGTTAGAATAGAGCCCTTTACTATGTATTAGATTCCCTCTACGTATGCATACTGCTGTCAAAACAGAACACCAAATAAGCGGCATTCAACAGACGTCAATTTGGCATGAAGTGATGCTTGGATATGCAAGCAGTTGGGATTTCAGTATAACTGCTTGTAGTAAGTACGTGTAAGGACGTCTAGATTCCATATATTAGGAACGCTCCAGAAGAGAATTTCTCATTCAGAAAACATATAAGTAGTGCTACTAACGTACTTGAATAGATGTCTCTTTTAAGAAGGAGAAACGTCGATAAGCAAGCATGGAATTCAACAGTGTCTAGTTCGTGGCACCGTCGTGGGGTCATGCCCTTTGGAGACTGCAGTTTTCCGGTCCACGAAATTCATTCTCGCATTGCTCGGGATCCCACGACTGTCATCCGAACGCTATTATTAAAGTGCAGATAATCACAGAGGTGCAGTGTGGGCTGTTATTATCATATGGCATCGGACTTGGTAGATGCGCTAATGCGTTAATGCGGAATCCGCGTACGCTGGAAGAAAAATAGTTCCAGTGGTGGCCACCAAGTGCAATTCTGGCGCTATACGCTGTTTGTATGACGGTATGATATCCACGCTGTCATCTGACAAGCCGCAACGTGAGTGAATAGTATAGCTATCGAGAAGAGAGACCGTGCACTGTTAGTGAAATTACTTATGTGAACGGCAGCAACTACAGCGCTGCATTGAGAGAGTGTCGACAACTGAAAGGTCTGAGAAGAGGTCCCACGTCATTAACTGTTGTAAAGAAGAAACGCGGTTGTGCTTGGTGTGGTACCTGTGAGAGGAAGGCATCCCGCCCTAGTGCAAGTGGTTGACGAGGTTGCTGTTGCAGTAACTGACCATGCTGCATGTGCTAGTGTTCATGCAGTGTCACGTGGATTATCCCCATATGGCCAACAGCACGGAAAGTTTTACTGTCTATAACACACAGGTACCCGTACAAGATGCACATTTTGTAGAAACAGAAACGTCATGATCACAGCAACGTTCTGAATTTGCTCTCCTGTTTCTGGAAATTATCGAAGTTAATGACATGTAGCCAGCCAGTATTCTGTGGAGAGACGAGACAGATTTTGTACTACAGGATGTAGAGAGTTTAAAGAACTTTCGAGTTTAGGGAACTGTTCAATCGCATGTTGTGCACAGGAAGCTACTGCACTCACTGTATGTGACTGTGTGGTGTGATGTTGTTTCCAGAGAGCTTGCCAGGTGTCGTCTCCACGTTATCGAGACCTCCTTGCACAGTTTGCGATTACTGCTTTGGAAGAGAGCAACGATGGGAAAACCACAGTTTTCGTGCAAGATGGAGAAGCACGAAGACAATCAGTAGAAACTCTCGCCGTATGCGGGTGGGCATTACCTTGCTGAATTGTAAGCCCGGGATGGCTTGCCATAAAGGGCAACAATACGGGCCGTAGAATATCGTGAACGTAGCGATGTGACGTAAATGTGACAAAAGGGGTCCTGTTAAGAAAAGAAGTGGCAACCCATACTCCTCATGTCGCTCCCCCAATGAAAGATCTGCTTAATGGAACCTTCCACGAAGGCATTATCTCCAGAGGCTTTCCAGATGCGTGGCCTGGAAGATCATCTAATCATAATCTGTGCCACTTTTGGCTGCGGGGATATCTAAAAGAACGCTTTCAACAGGGAAAAGTTCGGTCTCCACTTGATTTTAAGGCCAATACTGCTAAGCGTTCCACCGGGCTGCTGAGAGCAACTGATGATCACGTCGTTTTATGGACGCAGCATCTCGTCGACGTTTCCGGTGACCGTAATGAATAAATGGTGTACGTGGCGGTTAGTAGTTCGACATTAAGTCTTTCTCACTTGTCCGGTCTTTTCTGCACAAGTCCCATTCTTAACCCATTATAATGGAAATGTTTCTATACGTCTTTCTTGGATTCATAGCGCCATATTTGGATCTGGAGGCCACAACTGGATCTAATTTCTTTTTTTCTCCAGTGCACGTCGGTTCCACATTAACGCTTAGCATATCTGTCAAGTTCCGTTACCACGGTGAACCTCTGTGTGTACTGCACTTTAATTATAACCACCCGGTAGAATCTGTGTCAGGAGAGCCAGGGTCAACAATATACATGACCATGATACCTCCACCACAAGATAAATATTCACAGTGATAACGCAATGACTTGTAAAAGGACCACGGACTGTCAGCGACAACTGTCGAGCTTCCCACTCTGCTGCAGTGGCGGATGGCATGCCATCAGCAGTGCGCCCAACGACAACGCTGGACGCACGAGCGGCTCTATATTACGAAAAGAAACGGCACTCCAGACCACCACTTTTGGTTGTGGGGCAGGCGAGAGTCAGCTTCGTACCCCACCGCTGCCAGGGGCGCCTCCAGCCACGTCTTGCGCCTCATTGACTACAGTAGGTATTCAATGATGAACTGAGCCCCGGTGACCAGTGAAGTGTATGGAGACGTCCCAGACAGTGTTAGGGTACCAGCCAGATTGTCGCTCACAATATGGCCCGGCAACCAGGAGTGATAGTTTGGGGTACCATTTTTTTCCGTAACAGGACCTCTTTGGTCTTCATCCCTTACAGTACGGCGGTACGTCCCTACACTGTACACCTCATTTGGTTGCTTATCCCGGGCTTACACTTCAGAAAAATAAGGCCCGCCCGCATACGCCGAGAATTTCTACTGCTTCTCTTTGTGTTTACCAACGCTAGGTCATCATTTATCTCCCCCAGTTGAGAACGTTTGGAGCATTATGGGCAGGACCCTTCAACAGGCCTGGATGTTGACGATATAACGCACGCGTTGGATAAAAGTTGGCACTATTTCCCTCAGGAGGATATCCAACGATTTTATCAATCAATGCCAAGTCGAATAACTACTTGCATAAGGACCAGAGATGGACCTAAGCGCCATTGTCGTGTTCAATTTGTGAAGTTGTCTCTCCTGAATAAATCATCCACGTGTTCTGAAATTGTCTTCATTTATATGTCTTTACAAGTACCTCATATCTAACGATTTCCATTCGACTAATTCTTTCATGGTTTATCACATAAATTCAAGGTGTATACCACACTTCATTTTGCTGGAGTCAGTTACAGAGTTACAGACCTTGTACATGCAATCAACCTTCCATCTAAGCAAGTAAGAAGGTAACTGGAATTACCTCATCACGGATTTGAGGATTGCACTGCTTATTATATAACACCTGAGACGTAGAAAACATTGGTGCCATGATGGAAAACCCCTCCCTCCCCCCTGCTTCCTCATTTCCCCTCCTCCATGTAAATGTATCTACGAACATAACTTACAGTTTATTGGGACACGCCTGATGTGCTGTTGGTTGATTTCGTCACTGATGGAGAGAGAGTGAATGCCAGCAATTATTGTGGAATTGTCCAACTATTTCGCAAAGCTGAAACGGTCGCGTGACGGTTTGGCGTTTCCGACAGCCCGTCCAGGAACACCCCGCATAAAGCCTGCGTCTCGCACAAAGTGACAGAAGCATCTGGCAGTTCGAGGCTTCAAAATAGGTGCCGATATTTAACAGGCTGTTGTTAAGTTCCTAGGAGACCTGAACCCCTGTTCCGTTTTACCTGATCTCGATATACTGATTCGCCGATCGGTCATATGCTTTGACAAACACTGTGACTGTGCGTAGAATTAGTAAGTAACTTTATGTATCTGTTTCATTTTATGAATGAACCTTTTCTCGCTGAGGACATGTTACTTTTTGAAGCATCTTCGTATTAGTAATCCAAATGAGCATGTCTTTGGCAATCAGGCTTAGTTCTCCCAGTTAACTGTAGGGCGACCTGTAGTTTAGCACAAAATCCGAACCCGATACAGTTTCCTTTCGTCACTTTCTCAGTGCGCTGACAGATGAAAATGTCATTAACTTAAAAGAAATTCATTACCAATCTGTAATGTAGTACTTGCTAGCGCAGCCACCAAGAAACAAATTCAACCATGTGAGGCACTTGTAAACATTACAAAAAGGAGTAGCGGTGTTTGGCTTGCTAAGCCACGAGGAAATACAGAAATTTCTTTACATTAACCAGAAGTAGAATCCAGAAATTTCCTTATGAAGGAAGATGAAAGAGGAATATTTAATGTTCCGACAGCACCGAGGTCGTCACAGACAAAGCACAATATGGAACAGAACAAAGACGGGAAAGGCAGATGATGGTGTACATTTGAAAAGTGCTGTTTTCCAACTCGTCTTGATACGATAGTTGTTTAATAAGTAATGCAACACATTCTTTTCCCGGAAATTTCCAGGAGAAAATGCGGAATTTGTTATCGTGGAATATTCTCAAAAATGGCTCTGAGCTCTATGGGACTTAACATCTGTGGTCCTCAGTCCCCTAGAACTTAGAACTACTTAAACCTAACTAACCAAAGGACATCACACACATCCATGCCCGAGGCAGGATTCGAACCTGCGACCGTAGCGGTCACGCGGTTCCAGACTGAAGCGCCTAGAACCGCTCGGCCACACCGGCCGGCGGAGAGGCTGTAAAAAGCCATTCTCTCAGTCTCACGCCAAATCAACCCCGGCAGCCGTTTTAACTAGTAATATCAGTTCCCCCAAGGTAGGTGTTATCGGTGTGGTCGGCAGGGGCAGTCTTCTCGCCAGTGTGAGGTCAACGGAAAAAGGTGTTATGACAGCTGACGCCACAGGCAGTGAAGACTCCGCACTTTTTCGATGTTGCCAAGTTTCCGAGTCCGTTTGTGTGCGCGTACGCCAATCGTGAGCCACTCTGTGCGCTATTAGATTCCAACGGCAGTCTTTCCTTAATAAGTCATAGGTGGTATTCCCGATATAGGATCGTTTGTAAGTATCCTAACGTAAAGCCGATGGATAAAATTCGTAAACTGTTAATAGTCAAGCTCTTCCTTTGGTAGGACCCATTCGCATTTCTTGTCATGTCGGTGAATTTTCTTGGCCCATGAGGGTGTTAGTGGTGGAGAGTTTAGGCAACGACTTTCTCTTGGAGTCTGATCATGTAAGTAAATTGGGATTAGTTTTGGATTACACCCTTGGGAAATTCTATTTTGGGTTTCGACCCGAGTTGAAGTTTCGATTGTACCGCCATTCTAGGAGGGCAGGTCGTTGTAATACTGACGTAAGTGGAGCAGAGTTCGACGTTGCGCACTTACCTCCTGATCAGGCTGAGGCACTTCTTCAGATACTGCTTGGTTTCCTGGAAGTGTTGACACATAAATGAAGTATTGAATACTGGATTTTACTTTCCGACCATTTTTCAGTCAGGCAATCACCCTATCGGTTATCTTCACGTAGGATGAATAAAATACTCGCTGAGGGGGTTATAAGGCATTCTACTTCGCTTATGCATCGCCGAAATCTCTGGAGCCTAAGATTAACTTGCGGGGGGGGGGGGGGGGGGCGGTTCATACCCGCTGTGTGGACTATCTTGTCCTTAAAGTAATCTTTGATTCTATCCCTCTTCCTGCTCTACATGGGTGTTTTTCATTGTTTGCTAGCACCCAATGTTTTTCCGTTTTCTGTCTTAACCAGACGTATTACCAGATTCCCTTGCCGGATAATCGAAGGCGACCACTGCCTTTTGCACTGACAGGAACTTACATGAATTCAATATGATGCCTTTCGACCTCTCTGGTGGGGCACCAGTTCGTTCTAGTTTACACGATTCCGTGCTCAGAGATTTGAAGTTCAAGTGTGTGTATAACTACTTGAATGATGTCATTTGCAGCGCTATCTTCTAGGAGGATTTGGAGCACTGCGAAGGCCATGAAGTGTGTCATCAGGAGTCCACCTTCACCCTTCAATCTGCAGGAAGTGAGCCCTCAGATGCAAGTATCGTGTGATGAAATATCACAATTCCATTATGTTATGTCTGGACGCTTCTATTCACATCTGTGGGGGCCCTGTAGTATCAAACATAGGTTACAATTTGAATACGTACGTTTCGAGCGCAGCATTTTATGATAATGAAACATGGACTGCGCGAAAACCGGAACAGAAGGGAATCGAAACATTTGTGATGTAATGCTGAAGAAGTATGTCGGCACTTAGGTGGACTGGCAAGGTAAGGAACGGGGTTATCCACAGAATCGGCAAGGAAAGGAAAGGAATGTATGGAAAACAGTAGTAAGAAGAAGGGAGAGTATGATAAGACATCTGTTAAGACATGAGGCATTAACTTCCGTGGTGCTAGAGGAATCTGTAGAGGGCATAAACTGTAGAGGATCTATGCTGCAGTTGGTATTCTGAGATGAAAAGGTTGGCACAGGAGAATAATTCGTGGTGCGCCACACATTTCGCGCGTGTGGTGCCATGTGCCTGCCTGGCAACAATGATCACAATCCGCCTTTTGTCCTTGCAAGTGCAGCACGTTTTATGACGATCAGGGTATTCCAACTGGTGGTAGCTGGAACGAGCGTTGCAATTACTATTGTTGCAGGTGGCACGAATGACTAGGACGGGTTAAAGTAGGCACTAAAGGTGTTATAGTAGTCAGGTTTCGTTTCCGGAATGCGCTACATTCATGAAAAAATGAACTAACGGTGGAATCATATCCAGATGGGTGCATTCATTTTTACAAGAGTTCAGCATTGTCAGATGTGTACCTCTTCATTGTTTTGGTCTGGGAAAATAACAGTAACATTGTTTTCGTTTGTCTTAACAATTTCAGGTGTATGGTTCTTCAGGTTCAATTTGCTTATGAGAAGATACACCTTAATACTCAGACCTACCCCCGAGGCCGAGTTCGCAAACGCACTGTTCTAGGTGGTGGCAATAATTTCCACTGCCAGAGGAGGTGTGGCGACGGCGTAAGGTTTGTGATCACCAGACCGTGCACCAATGTGATGATTCTACAGTGTCCCGTCAAGTGAGGCCATGTGACTCTCGATGGGGATTCGCCCGTCGGTTGGGGATGGTAAGCTTGGCGGCCCTCTTGGTGCTTTCCACGACGAGTAAGCTATTTTTTGGCATCACGTTTCATCATCATCATCATCATCGTCGTCGTCGTCGTCACCGGCCGGTGTGGCCGAGCGGTTGTTGGCTCTACGGTTGCAGATTCGAATCCTGCCTCGGGCATGGTTGTGTTTGATGTCCTTAGCTTAGTTAGGTTTAAGCAGTTCTAAGTTCTAGGGGACTGATGACATCAGATGTTCAGTCCCATAGTGCTCAGAGCCATTTGAACCATTTGAACCATCATCATCACCGCCATCACCATAGTCATTATACAACACAGACATGTATATTGCAAGTATTTTAATGGAGCATGTAGCAAATAAACCAAAATTAAAAAGAAATACTCAGACCTTCAATATTCCTCTGCGTAACATTCAGGTTAAGAGATGGGCTACTTGCAGTTCATTTCGATTTCATGTGTGGTCGAATTAATGATAAATAATGACACAATAGGTAAGTTATAGTAGCAGCACCTTATTTGTTTTTGTGCCCTTTCTCGATATGGACCACAGAACACCGAACTCTGTTTCACTTCTCAAAATTGGGAAAGACTGCGTCGAATGGCAATTTCGGTTTTTTTCACCATGACGTCCAATTCCAGGCAATAACGCGAGATATACGGGGCGAGATATTTCACGGTGGGATCGCGAACAGCGCGGCCAAAGCTTGCATGTCGCGGGACAGGCGCTTAGTAAGGCGATAAATCTGGCGGAGGCGACAGTGGGAGGCAGTAGTAGGGCGCGGTGCAGGGGGCGGGGGGGGGGGGGGTCGCCATTACAAGACGCGGACCGGCCTTTGTGGCGGCGGATGCTTTATCGTCGCTGGCGACAGGTCAGGCAGTGGCATCGGCCAGGTGCCGCCGCCCGTGCAGCTGCGAAAATGGATTTCATCGACCGATGCCCCCGCAAAGAGAGGCGACGAGCCACACACGGGGGCGGCAAGGGGCAAGGCACACACACACACACACACACACACACACACACACACACACACACGGTGTGACGGCCGGCCCAAACAAGTCGCCTGCCCTGCTCACACCTGCGGCAGTCGCGCCAGCGCCATCTGGCTCCTCAGTAAAAGCCCAGTTGTTTCGCACACTAAACAAACTGCATTATCTACTGCCTCCCAACTACTGCTATTGTTTCTGATAGTTGTTACTGGAATAACTGACAGATACAGTTTGACACAGCTATAGAGAGTCCATATTTATTCAGTACTCGTCATTACAATTGCTACACCACGAAGATGACGTGCTACAGACGCGAAATTTAACCGACAGGAAGAAGATGCTGTGATATGCAAATGATTAGCTTTTCAGAGCGTTCACACAAGGTTGGCGCCGGTGGTGACACCTACAACGTGCTGACATGAGGAAAGTTTCCAACCGATTTCTCATACACAAACAGCAGTTGACTGGCGTTGCCTGGTGAAACGTCGTTGTGATGCCTCGTGTAAGGAGGAGAAATGAGTACCATCACGTTTCCGACTTTGATAAAGGTCCGATTGTAGCATATAGCGATTGCGGTTTATCGTATCGCGACATTGCTGGTCGCGATGGTCGAGATCCAATGACTGTTAGCAGAATATGAAATCGGTGGGTTCAGGAGGTTAATACGGAACGCCGTGCTGCATCCCAACGGCCTCGTATCACTAGCAGTGGAGATGACAGGCATCTTATCCGCATGGTTGTAACGAATAGTGCAGCCACGTCTGGATCCCTGAGTCAACAGATGGGGACTTTTGCAAGACAGCAACCATCTGCACGACCATTTCGACGACGTTTGCAGCTCGGAGACCATGGCTGCGGTTACCCTTGACGCTGCATCACAGGAGCGCTGCGATGGTGTACTCAACGACGAACCTGGGTGCACGAATGGGAAAACGTCATTTTTTCGGATGAATCCAGGTTCTGTTTACAGCATCATGATGGTCGCATCTGTGTTTGGAGACGTCACAGTGAACGCACATTGGAAGCGTGTTTTCGTCATCGCCATACTGGCGTATCACCCAGCGTGATGGTACAGGGTGCCATTCTTTACACGTCTCTGTCACCTCTTGTTCGCATTGACGGCACTTTGAACAGTGGGCGTTACATTTCAGATGTGTAACGACCCATGACTCTACCCTTCATTCGATCCCTGTGAAACCCTACATTTCAGCAGAATAATGCACGACCGCATGTTGCAGGTCCTGTACGGGTCTTTCTGGATACAGAAAATGTTCGACTGCTGCCCTGCCCAGCACATTCTCCAGATCTCTCACCAATTGAAAACGTCTGGTCAACGGTCGCCGAACAACTAGCTCGTCACAATACGCCAGTCACTACTCTTTATGAACTGTGGTATCGTGTTGAAGCTGCATCGCCAGTTGTGCCATCCAAGCTCTGTTCGACTCAATGCCCAGGCGTATCAAGGCCTTTATTACGGCCAGAGGTGGCTGTTCTGGGTACTTGTTTCTCAGGATCTATGCATCCAAACTGTGTGAAAATGTAATCACATGTCAGTTCTAGTATAATATATTTGTCCAATGAATACCCGTTTATCATTTGCATTTCTTCTTGGTGTAGCAGTTTTAATGGCCAGTAGTGTACATAATTCACAGAGATCATGGGCTACCGATATGCACATGTACAAACGGCGGTAGTATCGCAACAAACGGTATGAAATGGCTGTGCACTGGCGGCGGTGTCATTTATACTCAGGAGTTTCACGTGAAAAGGTTTCCGTCGCGATTATGGTCTTACGACGGGAATTAACAGACTTTAGACGCAGAATGATAGTTGGAGCTAGCCGCATGGGACATTCTATTTCGGAAATCGTTAGACAATTCGATATTCCGAGACACAAAGTGTCAAAAGGGAACCGAGAATACCAAATTTCAAGCATTACCTCCCGCCATGGACAACGCAGTGACCGACGGCATTCACCTAACGACGGAGAGCAGCAGCTTTTGTGTAGAATTGTCAGTGCTAACAGACAAACAACTCTGCGTGAAACAGTCGCACAAATCAACGTGGGACATACGGCGAATGTATACGTCAGGACAGTGCTGCGAAATTTGGCGCTAATGCGCTACGCCAGCAGACGTCCGACGCGAGTGATACAGGCTGAACAAGGACCACAATCAGTGAGGGGACAAAATCAACACGTCCTAACGGAACGGCTGGGTAACAAATTTAGCATGATTTGTCTCTTGAAAATAGTATCTTCTCAAATTTATTAGTACAGTACCGCAAAGCAGTATATTACAAATTTCCTAAGTACCTTTCTTCTGATGAAAAACATTAACTAGCTGCAAGAATTATTTCTTTTTCTTTTCCTATTTACACAATGCAACATTGGAAAAAATTAACCCACAGGGAGAATCCAAATTTTTCATTATGTTCCGTAAGTATTTTAAGAAGTGGTTTACTAATTTCAGGCATTAAATCTTTTCTTGTTACTCGGTGCAATGTTTATATATTCCGTTTATACTTCTAAAATTTGAAGCAATACAATTTACTTAAAAAGGTTCCTGAGACCATAATAAATTATGAGAAACCGGCTCTGTGTGAGATCAGCATACAAGACCGTAGACACCAGATTACACTCCGAGACAGACCTCGAACGCCCAATCCGCCGCGACAAGGCGTTACCACTGGTTTAACTACAATATACATAAAACCTCTCTTAAACAAAGAAGGGATAAACCAACAGTTCACTGTCCCACGTCAAAAACAAAAGCACTATACTCAAGGCTAGAGCAGAAGTTGGTACGACAAATTTAACAGCATCAACACACAATCTCCAAAAAAGTTCATGTTGACCAAACTTGTCAAACAATGAAAGCTCTCCTTTCAGGTTGCAACGCACTGACTAACGGTTACCTCAACCGTGAACAAATGCTCGGCTAGAGAATTTGCAGTAATCACTCCAACAAGGAACAAGCACTTCAATATGTGCGAAGAATTACTCAGGCAAGTACTAACTAAAACTTAACAACAATTACAAATCACTAATGCTTCCACAGAACAGTTGTTACTACTACGAAAGGGGGCTCACTTCTTGATGAATTCTGAACAGTTAAAATAAAACGACACATACAGACAGCACGACCCGTCATAAGAATTAAACACAGATAACACTAACAGATTTAAACTAAACTGATCTCCGTGAGGCATTTGTCTTTTTAGTTTCACAGGAATTATCCACAATACATCCAGTGGTTTGCCTACGAAGGTGGTGGCTGAGCCGACGTGACGAAAGTTCGGAAATAGAGGTTACCAAAGCAGGACCGCAAAACGGACAGCGGAGTGTTGAGCAACAAGCAAGCAGTAATCGCAAAAACCAGTCGAGCGCACACAAGGGCCACCGGCTGGAACGAGTATCACGGAAATGTGAAGAACTGGCCTGGAGAACAGAGTTACAGGGTACAAAGAAACACAGCAGAGGAAAGGAAATACAGTACTTACCTAACAAGAGTTGGTGTTGAAAGTGACCACCATTCATGTCGTGGCACTTTTGGGGCCTGGTCAGCAAGTTGCTTAAAGCGGATCGACGCCGGACTCTTGGAATTGCTGCAGTCTCATCCGAAATGCTCTACTGCAGTTCTTGAAAACAATGAGGGCTGTTGCGATACATATTAGACTTAAAGGCTCCACACTCGAAGTAATCGTACACAGACAGATCAGGTGACGGGTGGCCAGCTATGGCCGCGACTAGGCTGACCTCTGATAACAACTCTGTCAGGGGTGAAGATTGCGTAAATGTGCTTCAAGGTTGGTCCATCTTATTGGAAGTTACTGTAGGTCACTTCCTCTTCCATTAATGCTGCCACAATGGTTTCAAAACGTAAAGCGCCGAAGTCAGCTTCTGATGAAAGGAGATGGGACCAATAACGTGGCGTACAGACGCTGCACATCAAACCCCATCCTTCTGCTCAAGCAGTGATGTTTCGTGGTACTTATGCGGATTCTCTGCTGCCCAGAACCTGTGATTCTGTGAGTTGACATAACCACTCAGGTCAAACCAGGCTTCATCAGGCATAAGCCATTCATTGTTATCTCCATTAACAGCCACTCAGAAATGGAGGCGATGAAGAGCATCTGCTTATTTTAATGCTTGAACAACAGAATCAGTAGGGATGCATATGAAGCTCCGGGTGGAGTATTCGTCCGCAATATTGACATGATATGTCGGTCCTTGCTACAGGTGTCGGGTTGCTTTGGCAGGACTCTGAAGCGTTTTCTGCTGAACTGCAGCCACATTTTCTCATCTGCAGGCGCGTTTCAGAGTGTTTTTCAGTTGTTTAAAACATATTCTGTCTGACGCAATTTCCGGACTAAGCGTTGTATAGCACTCTTTGTTGGCACTTTGACACCAATAAACTTTTCAGCAAACAACTGGCGACACCATTTCCTCGACTTTGTAGTCACGTGACTTAACACAACGACCACCCGCTGCTCCACTGTGAGTACCATCGTCTCCTTTGCACTGCTCCGCTCACACTGACACAGCCCGCACTACCATCTGAACCAGTGTGGATCACATGGTGGGAGTACACATGGTGTGCGCGTAACGGTGGGTAGTCATATGCATACGTCCAATCGTATCCATTCGTTTGGGCCACATTTATTTGCCGCAGCCTGTATTATTACAATGTGGTTGTTTCTCCAGATATGTCTAATTTTTGTTGAAAATTTTTAATGAACTATGGATAAAGAAACAATTTTTTTTCATGACTCAATGGTTTCTATTTTTAGTTGGGAAAGTGGCATATACATGTAATTCAATCGACCAATTAGACTTTATATTGGTGCACGATATATGCTGGGTTTAAAAGCCGCGCCTGATTCTGAAGTTTTACTTTACAACAGCGAAAATTTAGTAAGCGATATACTTTTTCCTTTAATTATTTTGTTGCGGGAGAGGAGGATCAAAAATAAAAAGTTTCCAAAATGTATGAAATTATGTGAGCAGAGTGGTGTAAGTCGATAAGTGCTCTAAAATCCTGGATTAATGTAGTTTGTGTAATTTGAGATCCACGAATAAGTGTGCTTATATGGCATATACATAGTTTCTATCGTTAATGCTTGTCACAATTTTAAACCTGGCTGACAGAAGCAACCGTAAATAGTTTCCAAAAATTATGTATACAGCCAGTCGGAAGTTTATTCTATTAAGTCTTGGCTAAGTTTTAGTATCATTAGGAGTATCTTCTTCAGAATGAACAAAGTCACAGAGCATGTTTATTTTGAAATTATAAGCATACATTATGAGTTAAAACGTCCAAATCAAACAGCAGAAATAATCGATTACGTACTCACGGAAAACGGGAAGAAGGTACAGGTTATTATAAGAAGAAACGTTGGAGTAAACGTTTGGCAACTTGCTGTTTTTCATGGAGGACGTCATCTTTGATGTCCGCTATTTGACTTACGCAGTTAAGCTCATAATGTATGCTTACACTTTTAACGTAATGAAAGTTATGTGACTTTATTCCTTCTGAAGAAAATACACTTAGTGGCACTGAAACCTTGTAGAGGCTTATTACAATAAACTTCAAACAACCATTTGGCTATATACGTCATTCATTGAATGTTTAATGCTTCTCTCATCGTATTAAATCATTAATACACGATTACACGTCTTAATGAGTATATTATGACAGCGTTTTCATTTTTTATATTCGATCGATAATTATTTGTATATTAAATATTTCAAATTTTTGTTGCCTTTGGAAGTTGTCACATTAGACAGATAACAAGCAAGTGAGATTGCGTCACCGAGTGACCAGATGATCATTTCCACCGTTTAGAGTCACAGATGTAACGGCTGTGTGTGATATTAAAGTCGGTAAACATGACAGCAACCGTCACAGGTCACACCCTACTTGATTACTTACTGCTTTCTCTCATCGTGTTTACATTGATGCCGAGCGGAATTTTAGTGTGTTGGTTTAGGAGCAATGAGTACAGGGGTGAACAAAGATATGGAACCACCAAACACAAAACACATTACCATTTCCACCATGGTGTGCGAATACTGTTGGCATTCAAAAAAGCTCTGTTGAACTCTGTTCAAGAATCACAGGTGGAGGAGGTATACTTGGAAAGACCGGGTGATACGGCAATTTTTCAGTTAGATTACATCATGGTCAGACAGACATTCCGAAATCTGATACTGGTTTGTAAGGGGTACCCAGGACCAGATATAGACTCAGGTCACAATAAAGTAATGGTGAAAACAAAGCTGAAGTTTAAGGCATTAGTCAGGTAGAATCAATACACAAAAAAGTGGGATACGGAAGTACTAAAGAATGACGATGTACGGTTGAAGTTCTATAAGCCTATAGATACAGCAATAAGGAATAGCTCAGTAGGCAGTAGAGTTAAAGAGGAATGGGCACCTATAAAAAGGGTGATCACAACTGTTGGAAAGAAAAACATCGGTACAGAGATGGGAAGAAACCATGAGCAATAGAAGAAATACTTCAGTTTATCGATGAAAAGAGGAAGTACCAAAATGTTCCGGGAAAATGAGGAACACAGAAATACAAGTCGCTGAGGAATGGAATAAATAGGAAGTGCAGGGAATGTAAGACGAAATGGCTGCAGCAAAAATGTAAGGACATCGAAAAAGAAATGATTGTCGGAAGGACAGACTTCGGTGCCATTAAAAGCAATGGTTATAACATTAAGAGTGCAGCGGGAATTCCACTGTTAAGTGCAGAGGAGAGAGCGGATGGGTGGAAAAAAATACATTGAAAGCCTCTATGAGGAGGAAGATTTGTCTGATGTTATGAAAGAAGCAACAGGCGTCGATTTAGAAGATAGGGGAACCAGTATTAGAATCAGAATTTAAAGAAAGCTTTGGAGGACTTAAAATCAAATAAGGCATAAGGAATAGATAACGTTTCATGACAATTTCTAGAACGATTTGGGAAAGTGGCAACAAAGCGACGTACACGTTGGTGTATAGGATGTATGAGTCTGGCGACATACCACCTGACTTTCGAAAAAATATCATCCACACAATTCCGAGGACTTCTAGAGCTGTAAAGTGTGGTGCTGACAAGAATAATATACAGAAGAACTGAAAAGAAAATTGAGAATGTGCTAGAGGACTATCAGTTTGGCTTTCGAAAAGGTAAAGGCACGAGCGAGGCAATTTCGACGTTGCGGTTAATAATGGAAGCAAGACTAAAGAAAAATCAAGAAACGTTCATAGCATTTGTCAGCCTGGAAAAACGTTCAACAACGTAAAATGGTGGAAGATGTTCTAAATTCTGAGAAAAATGGGGGTAAGCTGTGGGGCGAGACGGGTAATGTACAATATGTAGAAAAGCCAGGAGGGAATAATAAGACTGGACGACCAAGAGCGAAGAGCTTGGATTAAAAGGGGTGTAAGACAAGGATGTGGTCTTTCTCCCCTATACGTACATCTGTACATCGAGGAAACTATGATAGAAAAAAAAGAACAGTTCGGGTGTGGAATTAAAATTCAAGGTGAAAGGATACCAATGACACGATTCGCTGATGCTACTGTTATCCTGAGTGTACGTGAAGAAGAATTACATGGTCTGCTGAGTGGAATGTACAATCTAATGGGTACAGAATACGGACTGAGAATAAATCAAAGAAAGACGAAACTAATGAGAAGTAGCAGAAGTGAGAACAGCAGGAAACTTGACATCAGGATTTATGGTCACATAATAGATGAAAATAAAGAATTCTACTACCTAGGCAGTAAAATAGGCAACGACGAACGGAGCAATGAGGACATCAAAAACAATCCAGCAATGGCAGAAAGGACATTCCTGGCCAGGAAAAGTCTACTAGTTTCAAACATAGGCCTTAATTTGAGAAAGAAATTTCTGATAACGTACGTCTGGAGTACAGTATTGTATAGTAGTGAAACAGGGATGGTGGGATAACCGGAACAGAAGAGAATCGGAGCATTTGAGATGCGGTGTTACAGACGAATGTTGAAAGTTAGGTAGCCTTTAAGGTAAGGAATGAGGAGGTTCTACGTATAATCGGAGAGGGAAGGACTATGTGGAAAGCACTGATAAGGAGAACGGACAGTAAAATATGACGTCAGTTATCAGGGAATTAGTTCCATGGTACCAGAGGGAGCTGTAGAGGACAAAGACTACAGTGGAAGGCAGAGATTGGAATACATCCAGCAACTAATTGAGGACGTAGGTTGAAAGTGCTACTCTGAGATGAAGAGGTTGACACAGGAGAGGAATTCATGGCAGGTCGCATCAAACCAGTCAGCAGTCTGATGACCCAAATAAAAAAAAGAGGAGAACTGATTTTTTTATATGAAGTACGTCAGAACTCTTGAGACTGCTCATAAAAATGTAAGTTTCTTGTTGTGCCACATGAATAAAATACAAGGTGAGGAAACTTGTGATTCTGAATCCACCGACAACTCACTCTCTTTAAAGGTTAGGCAGTCGACGGAGGAAGAGCTAAGAAATGAAAGAGCTGTCCAAGATCTTATTAGGTGTCTAAAACTCTCTTTTAATTTACGTCAGACTCCATTAATGCAATGTCTATTCGGGATAAAATCGTGAAATCGAATTGTGCGATATCGCGATTATAAACGTTGCTTTCCACAGAGCTTGAGTATAGAATTCTCGTTTAACTCCTGGAAACCAATGTGCAACAATGTTATGTGTATGAGACATAAATTGAAATCTATGTGTTCCCTCTGTCAGCTTGAGTAATAGCTTGCGCTGGTAATGTGACCGCAGTTGTAGCGTCAGTTTGCTTGTGTTGCACATTCTCACGACTCATTTCGTAGTGCATTAATTTGCTGAAGTGGCAGTGAATCTCCCGCGTAACGAGCCGTTCGTTACAGATACTGGGCCTAGTCACACACGTCGTTGCCCCTAATGTGTGAAGAAATGCCCTGTTCTGGGTAGGGTATTAGCATGAATATTTAATTCATTATTTTAACCTGTAGGAATCTCGTATAGCAATTTTCAAATATTTTCTCATTCTTCTCGTACGTGAACTGTTAAGTGAAAAGGAAACGTAATTCCTTGTCGCAATTACCACCAATTACAAATGCACCTTTTATGTTGTTTCTTGCGATGTGTGAAACTGAGCTTCTTTATAAATATCTGTATCATTTTGACAAGGTATTTCGTACAAACAAGGCCAAGAGAAACGTTATCAGAAATTATCAAAATAATTATCCGTTTGAGAATCCAAGACATTGGTTTTGGGGGTTTCCTTGTTTCGCTTGAGGCAAATGCAGAAACGTTTCCTTTGAAAAGAAATCTGATTTTTATCTTCCCAGACTTTCTCAATCCCATCTTGTGTGCTAACTCACCTTTGCCGCGCGGAGTGGCCGCGGGGTTTGAGGCGCCATGTCACGGATTCCCGGACACCTCGAGCCGGAGGTTCGAGACCTCCCTCGGTCGTGGGTGTGTGTGTTGTTCTTAGCACAAGTTAGTTTAAGCAGTGTGTAAGACTAGAGACCGATGACCTCAGCAGTTTGGTCCCTTAGGAATTCACACCCATTTGAACATTTTAACTCACCTTTCTTCTTCCTGCACTGCAAGATTCGAGGAATTAATAGATAGATTCAGCATCAGTGTCATAACTCAAATACTATGATTACATTGCATGGGGTATTGTCAGTGACACGACGTAAAACTGACCAAAGTCACCAATGGAAATGACCCTCATCACACTATCTCCTACGCAACCGTACTGACTGCCGATGGAGCTCTGGAGTACATCCAGGAAGTGTGATAGAACAGCTGCTGTTCAAGATCTATAGGATTCTTAAAAATATCCCATATTCTTACAGGAGACAGATTAAGGAAAAAACTTGGAAAAAAAGCTCTCTAAAAATAATTTTGAATACAAATAGTCCCTACTTGTTAAGAATTTGAGCAATCCTTTTTGATAGCCATCGGTGTGCTGGGACTCCAGGATATGTGGCTACCATTCATCACTCATCCCCCCCCCCCCCCCCCCCGCCCTCCGCTCAATCCCTTCTCAATGAATCACGAACTCATGTGAACTCATCTGGGTTCTTTCGGATTTGATCACGTGCTCTTATTTGCTGGCTACAATCGCAATTGTGTACGTTAAATTTTACTGTCTTTTGGTTGGTACAGAGATATTTTTCCCCACTGAAAAACTCATGTACACATTTGTGAATGTTCAGCCTTTTTATCATATACAAGTGCTGCCAACTGTTGGCTTCACTATCAATATGTCAACAAGTTGGTGTAGCAGAGCGCAACAGCTTGTGACGGCCAGAGTTCACGGAAGTGGGTGGTTCTGTATAAAAGAATATTATTATGATCGCTACATTCAATTTTACCTGTAATTATTGAATAAACAGTTTATTTATTACAACAGTGAATATTTCGAAATTACTTATTTAGACCATAAAAAGAAACCAAGTGTGCAAAGTACATTTTGAAAATGGCTACGTATTTTTGTATAAATCTTGCTTCTAAAATAATGCCCAATAGCACTACAGCACTAAGAAAAATCTTATTTTCTCCAGAAAAGAAAAAAAGGAAAAAATCAGATCTGGAAGGGATATGCTTAAGACCAGAGCTTCTATAATCTGTGCACATTTGTTCATGTGTGTGGAATACTCAAAACATTTTAAATGAACCTATAGCCATAAATGTGAAGAATAAAGGGCAGGTAAACGGGGAGACATCGCTCTACCGCTTTCTCACTCATTAAACCCCAAAGGTACATGCAGTTTGCCAAGGTAGGTGAGAATAGACTCATCTCGGAGTAGCTGTTGTACCCATTGCTACGCACCATATTATGTCCAAACTCTTGTGCAACCTATATTATAATGTAATAAGCACATCACAATAGCCAGAACAGTCAATGTTTCTAACGCTGCATGAAAACTACAGACAATATCCATTATTGCTAACGATTACAAAGCTGACCTCCTTCTTTCATTTTATTGTGGTGCGGGAGACCTGTTATTTTACGCAGCCTTGCACCTTTCTTCAGTTGGCTTGTATCAGGGCAGTTTACTTAGCAGGACCAGACTCATAAACGTTCGACACTGACAGCGGCACCGAAGCAGGTTAGAACAGGAAAGTTGCTGTGTCCTGCCTCTGGAAAGCTGGCATGTAGAAGAGCTGCCTGTGTTCCATAAAACCACATTTTATGAGACGTTAGAAGGAATCCTTTCTGGCTAAAGAAGATCCGTATATTCATTTAAAGCTGAGTAAGACGGACTGTTTGGCTCATACTAACTATTTCGGAAATGTACAATCCTGGAAATGGAAAAAAGAACACATTGACACCGGTGTGTCAGACCCACCATACTTGCTCCGGACACTGCGAGAGGGCTGTACAAGCAATGATCACACGCACGGCACAGCGGACACACCAGGAACCGCGGTGTTGGCCGTCGAATGGCGCTAGCTGCGCAGCATTTGTGCACTGCCGCCGTCAGTGTCAGCCAGTTTGCCGTGGCATACGGAGCTCCATCGAAGTCTTTAACACTGGTAGCATGCCGCGACAGCGTGGACGTGAACCGTATGTGCAGTTGACGGACTTTGAGCGAGGGCGTATAGTGGGCATGCGGGAGGCCGGGTGGACGTACCGCCGAATTGCTCAACACGTGGGGCGTGAGGTCTCCACAGTACATCGATGTTGTCGCCAGTGGTCGGCGGAAGGTGCACGTGCCCGTCGACCTGGGACCGGACCGCAGCGACGCACGGATACACGCCAAGACCGTAGGATCCTACGCAGTGCCGTAGGGGACCGCACCGCCACTTCCCAGCAAATTAGGGACACTGTTGCTCCTGGGGTATCGGCGAGGACCATTCGCAACCGTCTCCATGAAGCTGGGCTACGGTCCCGCACACCGTTAGGCCGTCTTCCGCTCACGCCCCAACATCGTGCAGCCCGCCTCCAGTGGTGTCGCGACAGGCGTGAATGGAGGGACGAATGGAGACGTGTCGTCTTCAGCGATGAGAGTCGCTTCTGCCTTGGTGCCAATGATGGTCGTATGCGTGTTTGGCGCCGTGCAGGTGAGCGCCACAATCAGGACTGCATACGACCGAGGCACACAGGGCCAACACCCGGCATCATGGTGTGGGGAGCGATCTCCTACACTGGCCGTACACCACTGGTGATCCTCGAGGGGACACTGAATAGTGCACGGTACATCCAAACCGTCATCGAACCCATCGTTCTACCATTCCTAGACCGGCAAGGGAACTTGCTGTTCCAACAGGACAATGCACGTCCGCATGTATCCCGTGCCACCCAACGTGCTCTAGAAGGTGTAAGTCAACTACCCTGGCCAGCAAGATCTCCGGATCTGTCCCCCATTGAGCATGTTTGGGACTGGATGAAGCGTCGTCTCACGCGGTCTGCACGTCCAGCACGAATGCTGGTCCAACTGAGGCGCCAGGTGGAAATGGCATGGCAAGCCGTTCCACAGGACTACATCCAGCATCTCTACGATCGTCTCCATGGGAGAATAGCAGCCTGCATTGCTGCAAAAGGTGGATATACACTGTACTAGTGCCGACATTGTGCATGCTCTGTTGCCTGTGTCTATGTGCCTGTGGTTCTGTCAGTGTGATCATGTGATGTATCTGACCCCAGGAATGTGTCAATAAAGTTTCCCCTTCCTGGGACAATGAATTCACGGTGTTCTTATTTCAATTTCCAGGAGTGTATATATGTGGGTGGTGTCCGTTCTGTAAGACATGTCTTACAAAACAGACATCGCTCATGATGATACAGCTTACACATATGTGTAAACATATATGTAGGAAGGGAAAGGAAAGGTAAAGTATACGTTGATAATCACGATGGCCAGCCACAACGGTCTGTGTGGTAATGCAATGGTAAAAGCGGACAATCTGTCCCAGACTGCAACTCTAACCCAGATTTACCACTTCTCATGAACCGTTTCTTCATTGCTTTGGGCATCCAAACACGAACCCTGACTGATTCAAATTTCCTACTTATCGCATACTCTGCAATGCAGTGTCCCTCATCTATTAAATTCGCTACCTGTAAATTCTGATTTCCTTCGGAGTTCAGTGAAATCTGTGTATGTGCACTGAAACAAATTTCGAGGAGCTGTTACCCTCTTTTACAGAATGTATATACGTGAGTGTTATCTGTTCTGTTGGACATGTCCAACAAAACGGACGTCACTTGTGATGATGCGGCCAGTACATACATGGAAACATGAAATGTAGGAAGGGGAAGGAATCGTGAAGTACGGGTGGGGAATCGTTACAGCTAGCCACATAGGTCACTGTGGTCCCGTACACAGGACTGTTCAAGGAATCCCTCATGTCTTGTATCATGCAGTCGACAGATCCTTGAAGTGAGCTTGAATTATCAACTAACTTCGCTTCGATGTGTGCTAATTTTCAATCTTAAAATGTCGGCTCTGGCAACTATTCACAGCATAAAAACACCAAAATTTGCGCATTCGAAGGTAGAGGCTTTGCCGAAATGTTATTCAGGATGCTTTAAAAGCGATCAAGGTGAAACATAAGCAGCAACAATAAAATTATGTGTTCGTTTCCCTTTTAACTGTGACGATATACACACACACATTACAGTCTACTGATATAATAGGCTAAAAGGAGATGGAACGTGTTGTCCTGAGTACTTACAGCGTCTTGTTTATGGCCCCTTATATCTCCATGCCAGTCGCACACGGAAGACAAACACAGAAGTAACGTGAGAGGACTTCGTAACTGAACACACGAAATCAAAGAGATACCAAAGAACGATGATGATCCATAACCTAGTCCTGAATCTCAGAATTTTAAATCACTACAGAAACAGAACGCCAGAATTATAACTGTAATTAAAGTGTGTTAAAACACTAGAAACCCGCCTCGACTGCGAAAAAAGTACCTAGTGTTAACCTAGGTTTCGGCGTAGATAACTACACCTTCTTCAGAACAATAAAACCCACAAGTGCCTAAGATGACCTTTGTCAATGATTAAAAGAACACCATAGCTATACATTTATAAACGAAAAAAAGGTAAACACAAACAGTACATAGGTACAAAGTCTAAACCGTTACTTAACTTAATGGTGTAACCTTCAACTCACACTGGGCTACGTTCGATGGGCTATGACCAGCCATAAACTGCAGCTACAAATGCAGTATGCAATGCGGGTATGTAAGCACCGACATCTAGAGAAGGAATTAATGTCATCTGTGTCTTTCCCAATTGTGTGAGGTAAATGCGGGAACGTGAACAGTCCGACATTATTATTAAATACATCCGGGCAAGAACTACGTGCTGTTATTCTTTTCTTGGTTGCCGAAGGACAAACGCCGGTAGGGCAAAGTGTATGGGACAGTACATCTGCCGCAAACCACAGTTGTGGAATGGTGCGCCAAGATCCATGCTGATCGTGATTCGTCATGGGATGCCAGTCGCTCTGGGACGCCAGCGTCAGCTTCGGGCCTCAACCGGGAGCTTCAATTGGGGGAGGCTCAGGCACCCGCCCTGTAGTCCTAATCTCTCCCCAGGGGTATATTGTACTTTCGGTCCCCTAAAAAAGCCATTGAAATGTCGACGAATCCTGCTAGAGGAGGATGTGCACATGCAGTTACGGACCTCTTCATGCAGTTGGATACGGTGGTAAATCTAGGCCGTCGGCTGGATGATTTCCTCAATGCTCACGGCGGTTTTGCCTGATTGGCATACCGATTCTCTACTGTAAGGCCTTCGAACGGAAACGTTTTGATCGCACCTTATATAAAGTACTATTTTGTTAGCTTAGATGACATGTGTGTTCAAAGAAACAATCTTTCAGTCTTGTAAGAATTTTGCCTCAAACCATGAATGCGTTTGAATCTTGTTGTGTTCTTACATCCTGCATTTATTCTTTGTAAGTCAAATATCAAATGTTACTGCATCCTTTGTGTCCACTTGCTGTTTTATTCTCTAACTAGCTTTCTCTAACTATCATTGACGGCCGAAGACTTCCGGCATTAGAAGTCACAGCTCATTTTCCGAACGGCCTTCTAAAATGGGGAGAAGGAACAGAGAGAGGTTCACGGCACCCTCTCGTCCTAGGGGTGGGAAACTGTCCCTAACGGCGGAAGAATCAGCAATGATCAATGGCATGAGGATGCAGAAGGCAATGGAAACCACTGCAATAAAGAGACGTAACGTGTATCCACAGGACATGTGGCCTGTAATTGAAGAAGTGTCATGATGATCTCTCCATTGGCAAAAGATTCCGGAATAGTCCCCCATTCTGATCTCCGGGAGGGGACTGCCAAGGTTACCAAGGGAGGTTACCATGAGAAACATATTGAATAATCGACGGAAGGATAACGTCCTACGAGGCGAGCGTGGAATTTCAGAAGACTGAACATTGTAGGGAAACTAGAAAATCTGGAAAGGGAAATGCAAAGGCTCAATCTAGATATAGAAGGGGTCACCGAAGGGAAGTGAAAAGAAGACCAGGATTTCTGGTCAGATGAGTATAGGAAAATATCAACAGCAGCAGAAAATGTTGTAATGGGAGTAGGATTCGTTATGAATAGGAAGGTAGGGCAGAGAGTGTGAACAGTTCAGTAATAGGGCTGTTCTTATCAGAATCTACAGCAAACCAACACCGACAACGGTAGTTCAGCTATACATGCTGACGTTGCAAGCCGCAGATGAAGAGAGAGAGAGAGAGGTAAAGGGATATGAAAATCTAATAGTCATTGGGGAGACTGGAATGCAATTGTAGGGGAAGGAGTAGAAGAGAAGGTTACAAGAGAATATGTTCTTAGGACGAGCAGTGAGAGAGGAGAAAGACTAATTGAGTATTGTCGTGTAACCACTCCGCCACAGGCCATGCATTATGAACAGGTGCTCGATGGTGTTGAAAGATGCAAACACCATCCCCGAAATGCCCTTCAACTACGGGAAGCAAGGAAGTGGTTAAAACATCTATGTAGGCCAGTGCTGTGATAGTGCCACACAAAACAACAAGGGTGCAAGCCCCCTCCATGAAAAATACGACCACACCATAACACCACCTCCTCCGAATTTTACTGCTCGCACTACACATGCTGGGAGATGACGTTCACCGGGGATTCGCCATAACCACACAATGCCCCATCGGATCGCTACATTGTGTAAACGTGATTCGTAACTCCATACAACGTTTTTCCACTGTTCAGTCGTCCACTGTTTACGGTCCTTACACCAAGCGGGGCGTCGTTTGGCATTGACCGGCGTGATGTGTGGCTTATGAGCAGCCACTGGACCATGAAATCCAAGTTTTCCCACCTCCCGCCTGACTGTCATAGTACTTGCACTGGATTCCGATACAGTTCGGAATTCTTGTGTGATGGTCTGGATAGAAGTCTGCCTATTACGCATTACGAACTACTATTACTGTCGGCGGTCACTGTCAGACGAGGTCGGCTGTACGCTTTTGTGCTGTAGGTGTCCCTTCACGTTTCTACTTCAGTATCACATCGGAAAAAGTGCACCTAGGGATGTTTAGGAGTGTGGATATCTCGCATACAGAAGTATGACACAACTGACACCCAATCACCTGACCACGTTCGAAGTCAGTGACTTCCGCGGAGCGCCCCATTCTGCTCTCTCACGATGTCTAATGACTACTGAGGTCGCTTATATGGAGTATCTGGCAGTAGGTGGCAGCACAATGCAGCTAGTACGAAAAACTTATGTTTTCAGGGGTGTCCGGATACTTTTGATCACATAGTGTATTTTACTACTTAAAATATCATGGTTTCAGTACACGTGAAGCTATAGCCCGCCGCATTAGCAGAAGTTTTGTACCAACTACCACCGTGGATGATAAATCAATTGAAAGTAAGAATGATGAAGCAAAGGAAATTATTTATAGAATTAAGGGAGGTTTAAATTTAATTTTGTTGGACAACTGGAACTCAGCATTACGAACAAGAAGAGAAGAAAAAGTAGTAGGAAAATATATAGTGTGAGAAAACAATGAATGAGGAAGCTGTCAGGTAGAATCTTGCACAGACCATAATTTATTACTAACACTTAGTTTAAGAATCCTGAAAGAAGGTTCAGTCTGTACATGGAAGAAGCAATGGCGAAAACAAAAGAGATTTAAGAGTGGGATCGAAATTCACTGTGAAAATGAAGAATAATTAATGAAATGAATAGTCTAATAGGTACCGAATATGGGCTGAGAGTAAACCGAACATATACATAAGTAATGAGAATTGGCGTAACATCAAAATGGGTGATCAAGAATTAGACGAAATTAAGGAATTCTGCTGCCTAGGTTGCAAAACAAGCCATGATGGACGCAGCAAGGAGAGCACTCTAGAGGAAACCGTAGAGGGTAAAAACTGTAGACGAAGACAGAAACTGGAATACACCCAGCAAATAATTAAGAACATAGATTGCAACTAGTACTCGACTAAAGAGAAAACTACGTCTTCCTCATCTACATCGACAAATATACTCTACAAACTACTGTATATTTATGGTATGGCATGGTATGGTATGGTATGGTGGAACCACAGCACCGATTTATCTGTTTTCTTTCGATTTGGGTATTGAGCGATGGTAAACCGACTTTTATGTACCACTATATGTGATCTAATTTCTCATATGATTACCGTTCTACGGAAGAAATACGATGGTGGCAGCATAACTGCCGCACAGTATTCTTCGAATACAAGTGCGCTAAATTTACCAAACAGAATTTCGAAACGTCTCAATTATAGTTCGTCAAGCGAATCTCAAAGTTCCTCGACGATTCCTGACACAGTTTCGTATGGGCTATACCGCAGTGTTATGGAATTCGTTTGTAGTCTGTTGCGTCGCTCACCTGATGAGACCTAAAAACTCTGTACCAATGCTACAGCATTCGTCACATTAGCGTATAGTATGCAATTACACTTACAGACTCACTGCAGTCGGCAGAACGACTATAACCACTATAACTTTCATTCGCCTTCTTGAACGCTAATTTTACTGATCGTCCTACACTGAAGGTCCAAAGAAACTGGTACACCTGTCTAATATCGTGCAGGGCCCCCGAGAACACGCAGAAGGGCTGCAACACGACGTAACATGGACTCAACTAATGACTGAAGTAATGCTGGACGGAACTGACACCATGAATCCTGCAACGCCTCCCATAAATCCGTAAGAGTACGAGGAGATGGAAACCTCTTCTGAACAGGAAATTGTAAGGCATGCAGATATGCTCAATAATGTTCATGTCTGTGGAGTTTGTGACCAGCGGCAGTGTTTAAACTCAAGAGAGTGTTTTTGGATGCACTCTGTAGAAATTCTGGACGTTTGGGATATCGTATTGTCCTGCTGGAATTGCCCAAATCCATCGGAATGCACAATGGACATGAATGGACGCAGGTGGTCAGACAGGATTACGTCAGTGTCACCTGTCGGAATCCTATCTAGGCTTATCATGGGCCCTATATCAGTCCAACTGCTCACGCCCTAAACCATTACAGAGACTCCACCAACTTGAATAGTCCCTGCTGACACCCAGGGTCCATGGATACATGAGGTTGTCTCCATACTTGTGCACGTCCCTCCGCTCGATATAATTTGAAACGAGACTCGTCCGACCAGGTAACATATTTCCGGTCCTCAACAGTCCAATGTAGGTGATGATGGCCCCAGGCGAGGTGTAAAGCTCTGTGTCGTGCAGTCATCAAGGACACAGAAATGGGCCTTCGGCTCCGAAAGCCATATCGATGATGTTTTGTTGAATGATTAGCACGCTGACACTTCTTGATAGCCTAGCATTGAAATTGCAACAGTTTGCGGAAGGATTGCACCTCTGTCACGCTGAACGATTCTCTTCTGTCGTCGTCGTCCCGTTCTTGTAGGATCGTTTTCCGGCCGCGGGGACGTCGGAGATTTGATGTTTTACCGGTTTCCTGATATTCAGGGTACATTTGTGAAACGGTTGCACGAGAAAATACCTTCATCGCTACCTCGGAGGTACTGTGTCCTAGCCCGCATCTCGTGGTCGTGCGGTAGCGTTCTCGCTTCCCACGCCTGGGTTCCTGGGTTCGATTCCCGGCGGGGTCAGGGATTTTCTCTGCCTCGTGATGGCTGGGTGTTGTGTGCTGTCCTTAGGTTAGTTAGGTTTAAGTAGTTCCAAGTTCTAGGGGACTGATGACCATAGATGTTAAGTCCCATAGTGCTCAGAGCCATTTGAACCATTTTTTTTACTGTGTCCTATCCCTCGTGCGCCGACTATAAGACTCAAATCTTGATAATCTGGAATTGTAGCAACAGTAACCGATCTAATAACTGCGTCAGACAATTGTTGCCTTATATAGGCGTTGCCGACCGCAGCCGCGTATTCTGCCTGTTTCTTCGGCGCTTCAGTGTATTTCATATCGCTTGTTAGTATTTGAGCTAAATACTTGTTCAGTTCATTTCTAATCCGGTAATAATATAGTGTCGGATTATTTCTATTTGTTAAGGGCACCATCTTAGAGCTCCATTTCTTACAGACAGTGTATTATATTTAGCCACATTTAATGAGAGGAGCCCTACGTTACATCATATGGCTCTTTTGTGCAACTATTTTCTGAAATTCCTTTTTATCATCCACTGATCATACGTCCTTATATACAAGTATATCATCGGTAAAATACCTTGCAGTGATGCTGATTCAGTACCTCAAATCGTCCCATTTACCTTGACCACCCTAAATAACTGTTTGTCCAGATGCAAATTACAAAATGTTTCAAGCAAATGTTCATTAGCCATCAGGGGGACATCAATCAGTATGATTGCCTTCGTTGTAGCTCTGTTTTTTATAAACATATGAACAACGGTACGACTTTTTTAAATGGCTCCCTGTATTTTTTATTCGGTAATTCATTTCCTTTCCTAAAGTCCTATTCAAAAATGTATCTCAGTGTACTATTCACTGAAACGTTATTAATTACATAACACAACCTTCACTTTAAGCCCGGGATCACAAGCTCGTCCACTTGCTGGGGTTGTCAGAAAACAAATGAAAACCAAGTAAAACCATAACAGAAAATTGACTTTGACTCCCATGTACCATTTCCCAGGAGTAGAACATTCAAAATGATGACCCTGGATACCGATACACTAGTGCACTTGTTGAATGAAAGAATTATTTACTGCTACCTGTGTTGGCTGCTGAAAAGAATTACAATTAATCACGATACGTTCCTTCATGTCCTCTGCAGTTGTTGGAAATTCGCGATAGACAAAGTCTTTAATGCATCCCCAAAGAAAAGAGTCCAGAGGATTTAAATCAGGAGACCTAGCAGGCCAAGTAGCTGTTCCTCCTCGACCAATGCATCTGGCAGGATACCTCCCGTTCAGAACACGACGTGCACGTAAGGCATTATGTGCTGGACATCCATCTGTTGTTACCACATAAACATTCTGGTTCTTAGCGGAACATCATCCAGAAGAAGAGGAATTCTTCGGAGGAAGTTGGCATACGCTGTGCCGTTTAGACTACCATTTGTGAAAGACGGGCCAATAATTGTAGTACCAAGCATCCCACACCAGACGTTAACTCTTCATTGACACTGATGTTTCACCTGTGTAAGCCATCAGGGGTTGTTGCTCGACCAATAATGCATGTTCCTCGTATTTACCTGTCCTTTGTTTGAGAAGGAAAATTCATTTGCAAACAAAACATTGGAGAAGTAGTTCGGGTTTACGAGAATTTGATGCTGTACCCACTGACAGAACTGTACATGATTCTGGAAATCATTCCCAAGCAATTCTTGATGTAGGTATGCATGGTAAGGATGGAACCGAACCGGTGACATGTAAGAATACGATGTACATTGGGTTTAGGAATGCCAGTCTCGTATTCAAGCTGTCGTGTGCTCACACGTGGGTTCATAGCAACGGAAGCGAGAACAGTCACTTCGGCAGCTTCGTCTGTGCGAGAGCCACGACGATTGCGTTGTCCTGGGTTGAAACTTCCCGTTTCCTGAAACGTCGCAACAAGACGAGAAAACATCTTCGGGAAGGTGGGTTCTTGTCAGGACAGTCCGGAACGGTCACAGGTTCGAATCCTGCCTCGGGCATGGATGTGTGTAATGTCATTAGGTTAGGTTTAAGTAGTTCTAAGTTCTAGGGGACTGATGACCACAGATGTTAAGTCCCATAGTGCTCAGAGTCATTTGAACCATTTGAACCTTGTCAGGACATCGCTCTCTGTGCAGTTCCGCTGCCTACATAGCATTTTGCCTACCTTCAACAACAAGAACAACAACGAAAGAAACGTTATGTCGATTCTGTTTGTAGGAAGGACAGCCTTTACTGTATGCCTACTCTACACAACAATATTTAAAAGGACTAAACTACTGTACTAAATGAACCTGTACATAAGGAAACAGTACTGCATTTACTGTTCTGCTAATTTACATGCCCCATAAAAGAGTAGCATTTCTACCTTCTCTCCGTTGGTGTACATTATACACACACATCTCTTCAACTTACGATGGTTGACGGAATGACGGGTATGTATTCTACTTGTGTTTACATTTGTCCTCTGTCAACGTCACCATGTGGACGTGTTCCATCACCCCGAGTACCTTCACTAAGAGCTGGGAGCGTCAACGTCAGTGTTGTGTAATGTAATTAATAACGTTGTGTTTCAGTGAATGGTGCACTGTGATACATTTTTGAATAGGTCATTAGGAAAGGAAATGAATTATGGAATAAAAAATACAGGGTGCCATTTAAAAAGGTCATACCGCTGTTCACATCTTTGTAAAAAACAAAGATACAACGAAGACAATCATGCTGATTGATGTGTCCCTGACGGATAAAGAACATATGCTTGAAACATTTTGTAATTTGCATCTGGACAAACAGTCATTTAGGGTGGTCAAGATAAATGGGACACCCTAGACATCAATAGATACCAAATTACACTCATTTATATTAATATTATCTGAGCTAATCATGTGATGGCGAAGGTACTCCGTATAATCTTATCTTGGTTGGTAGTAGACGATGCAGAACCTTGCCGAAAGCCTTCCGGGTTCTAGGAACACGTAACCTACCTGATCACCTGCATTTCAAAGATGTCTGTATGAATACAGCAAGCTGTGTCTCTCAAGTGTGGTATTTCCTGAATCTGTACTCACCCTCTGAGTAACATTTACTTTTATTCAGGAGCTTCAAAGTGTTTAAGCTTAGAATATTCTCCAGGGTCCTACAACACAGGAACGCCAGAGGTTTCGACTGTTCAAAAATGGTTCAAATGGCTCTGAGCACTATGGGACTTAACATCTGAGGTCATCAGTCCCCTAGAACTACTTAAACCTAATTAACCTAAGGATATCACACACATCCAAGCCCGAGGCAGGATTCGAACCTGCGACCGTAGCGATCGCGCGGTTCCGGGCTGAAGCGCCTAGAACCGCTCGGCCACAACGGCCGGCGTTTCGACTGTTATTTACTGCATTATCCTCCACTAAGGATGAGAACAAGTGGCAGTGCACCGAAGACTCCAATTTTGCATCGACACCTTTAAGCAATCTGAGACCCTGAGGACGCAATCAAACTTAACAAAGAAATTAGTGACAGAAACTGTGGATTGTTTGTCAGGTGGTGTATCAAAGGATCCTCTACATCACGCAGATAGTTCAGAGAGACACGTATTGTTTCTACACGAGCATTGTCTTATTGAAGAAGAACACGACGATACTCTCGTTTCGGAGGTAAGAGTTCGCTCCATTCCTGAAACCCGTGGTATCTTATGGCCCCCCACATGATGACGCAAGACTCTCCAAAACATTGGAAGAACGGGTCCTCTACCCAGGTCGTCAAGATTCTCTCCTTAGATGGTCGTCGGAGAGACTGGAGAACTGCAGTTCATCGTTAAACATAATGCAAAGCCATTCTTCGGTAATCCATGCTTCCCGGCTACGGACGCGTTCCAAACGCTGCCGCTTGTGTGGTAGTGTAAACGGCAGCCTGGTTTGGGTAGTAATTCTCTCGTTCGGGTGCCCTGAGTCTCGGACCAGTGGTGCAGGATGTCACAGAATTTTGCAAAGAGTCGGTTACTTGGCAGCTTGACAGTTGCCGACGTGAAGAGAATACAGTGTGCTTGGTGCGCCGTATGGCGATCCTCTCTTGCGGTGCACAAACGTGTTTGAGCGGAGCCGTAACGACGAGTACAGCTGTCCTCAGGTTCCTAGGCAGTCCAGCAACGGGCAACTGTAGGATGCGAATTCCCCACAAATATGGAAATTGCACAATTCCCTCAGCCTGCCAAATGGAGACCACCTTATGCCGCCGCTTTCAATCTCTGTTAACTGCCGATAATGCTGTCTCAAGAGAGACCGAAACATCCCCATATCCTTCACAGTGATCTCTCAACATCTGACGCTGTTCCACCCTACCAGTGCTCTTAAAAACACCAAGAGCGAACAACAGTAATGTACTACCTGTCACAGCGACTAGCAACTCTAACCACTTTCATATCCGTCGATTGTGTACGTAGACAAAGTTAATTGTACGTGCTAACCTTAATGGTTGGTAATGTTCACCAGTAGACAGAATTGCACATAGAGTTTCAAAATTAAAGCTTCGTAACTTTCTTTTTGATCTCTCTGCAACGATATACACTCCCAGATATTAAAAGCGCACCATAAGGAAGAACAGCAAACAAAACTTTATTTGGTGTAGACATATAGTACAGCACTGTGCGAAAAATTTCCTAGCTCTTTGGGAAGTTACCAGCAGTTGGCCCATAAACAAAATATATGCTTTATTAAAATTCCAGTCTTAGAGCACAATGTTTATTTGGAATCTGGTTATTAAAGCAGGTTAGTAATGACCATCTTCAGACCTAGGAAGATACGAGCACTTAGAGGCAGCCTAATTTACAAGCGCACTCCTAGCTATACGAATGTAAAGCAGACCGCCCCCTTTCCGTACTGTTCTTTTTTCTTTTCAACAAATGAAATCTTTTGTTACTCTGATAAACGTAAGTTAATGACGTGTCTAGAAAATAGCGGTTTTATTCAAAAATTTTATGAACTTACGGACGGACACTGAACTGCCAGAGAGCAACGTGCAAAATGATATACATTTCTATAATCTAATCCTTCTGAATATCGTAAGCAGAACATTTACTATGAAAAATCTTTGACAAACATCCTTAATAACACAATTTTAGTTACACTTTGTGTTTTAGAAGTAGGTAAGATATGATGAGACTCTTATGTCTAATGACTTTTTAATATTTTATCGTTTTTGGCACATGGTTTTTGGAGACCTCTATTTTCCCGAATAAATTGTGGGGGCACAGTATCTATGTTCGACGTATTTTCTTGCTTTTTATTTATAAATCTGGAGAGGTTCTCTCTTTTTTCCACTTTATCCTCTCTTTTTTCTCCATATATATTTTAATATTTTAATACTGATTGCCTTGCGCAAATATATCATGCATAATATACAATATTGTTTAACCTATTTGATAATAGAAAACTGTTCGTGGTCACAGGAATAAATAATACTGTTTTACAGTAATATTTTTACGTCGTCCTATTAATCTTCTGTGAACAATTTTATCAACTCTTGAGTGGTATGCACCAACGTTGCCTGCCCACTGAAACATTTCTTTATTTACCAGCCAAACATCTGAAATGTCATGCACAGTAATTTTGTACAGTGTCTTGGGGTTCCTGATGTGGCATATGTGTTACTGCCTCTTTCTAGACTATATTTCTGTAACACAAATTTTGATATTTTGCTATTTTATAAAAATGGTTGTTGTATGGATGTCGTGTGGTAGTGATGCTATGGAGTCCTGTGACCTTTTGATTCCATTTTACTGTTGTGCCTATGGTTTGCTACGAGCTCACGCCTAGCGGGCGTTTTGCGTGAGCACATTGTCCACATTTGAAGTTTTTTCACTAGTAATATGTAATTCTTTAATTCAGTTGTTTCCATTGTATAAAGACACTATGTAATCTTCCCAGTAATCTTTTTACATGACGTGTACGCACAAGCATTTTATGTGTATCTTCTACATTTTCTCTTATAAAATGTGAACTAAATTTTTGTATACTTCATTATGTCGCAAGTACTCCTTCGAAATGAAGTAAACTGATCTGAATCGATGACGTGTAGCGGGTTTGGATGGAGGCACGTTTCTAACTGATTCACAGTAGAATGAGATTTTCACTCTGCAACGGAGTGTGCGCCGATATGAAACTTCCTGGCAGATTAAAACTGTGTGCCGGACCGAGACTCGAACTCGGGACCTTCTGCAAGGTTCGCAGGAGAGCTTCTGTAAAGTTTGGAAGGTAGGACACGAGATACTGGCAGATGATTCACAGTAGTCTAACTGCGTCTCTCTTCATGTGCAGTGTACGCTTCGGTAGTGTTCCTTACATGCCATAGTTTAATTTTTTTGACGAAACCGAAATAGCTAATGATTTTGACTTCACCATCACATGTAATGGCGTGATACGTGCAACGCAAAATGTTTTCTGCTTTACATTCGTATAGGCGGGAATGTGTTTGTAAATTAGGCTACCTCTATGTGCTTATATTTTTCTATGTCTGAAGACGGGCATTAATTACCGAAATTCATAATCTGATTGCAAACAAACTTGGTGATCCAAGACTGGCATTTTAATGAAGACAGTATTTTCTTGATCGCTGAAAATTTATTCGTGACTATTCCACGGACAGAAATTGTGAGATTCTATTTAAAAAAAAATCTAGTGTAGAGGAGTGTCCAAGGATATCGCCTGAACACAGTTTGCAAAACTGGATACTTACAAAGAAACAATTTTAGATTGGTGTTTAAATAGGTGGTATCTTATTTAGGTCAGATGTTGGAAACTAAATAGCACATTGTTATGTGTTCCGACCCAATTAACAATAACTACCATTAAAATGTTTATCATCTTAAAAGCTAAATCAGCGCAGACCGACTGCCAGTGTGCAACGCTAATTTGGAAGAAAAACGTAGCAACGCCTTTCGACAACAGGTGTATCAGCCAGAATAGAAACCAGAAGAAGCTTTTCTTTCGAAATTTGCTAGCAGTTTACTTTTCTGACCCTAATATGACTACTGATTCCCTCTGAAGTCTATTAAAAAGAGGAAGGAAATAGCAGTTTCTAAATGGCTCTGAGCGCTATGGGACTTAACAGCTATGGTCATCAGTCCCCTAGAACTTAGAACTACTTAAACATGACTAACATAAGGACGTCACACAACACCCAGTCATCACGAGGCAGAGAAAATCCCTAACCCCGCCGGGAATCGAACCCGGGAACCCGGGCGTAGGAAGCGAGAACGCTACCACACGACCACGAGCTGCGGACTAGAAGTTTCTGCTTCCGCTGTTGTTACGTTGAATGACTAGAGAAAACCGACAGATCAAGTAAGAAAAAGTTCTGATAGCAGCGCTATGCTACTACCTAACAAACAATGTGACACCGCAAACAAAAAATGCTTTCACAGTTACTACCCAGCAAAATGATAAAGCTTAGCAAGAAGCATGGTTGAATTCATCTGGCAAGGTAGAATTCACTTCAGTAACATTATTCACGTGAGAAGCGTTGTGTTAATGCTCCACATGTTACATCGTAGTGTCTGGTTCACATATCTGTCATATATTCTCAAATGTAAAATTAACGGTGCTGCTCTTCTGCCTGGCATTAAGGATTCTCTTTTCAAGTTACCGATTAGAAACAGCATCTTCTCACTTCTTTTTTTCTGTTTGTTCTTGTTCCTGTAATGTTGACTATAGTTTAATTCTACTGTGTACCAAGTAGTATTTTGAATAATCTTATAGCAATAATTTCTTAAAAATGAATGTTAATTCTCTTCTCAGAAATTCAATAAGAAATTCATCTTACCGCCATAAGCTTCCTTTAGTGAATAATGCTTTATTGATGAGAAATTTCGGTAGGAAGAACAACTTTCAATTTGGTATAATAATGCATAACAATAAATGGCTCTGTAAATGTTCGACACATTGACGTACGTTTCAAAACTGTGACAGAGTTGTGTTTGTTATGTGACGTGGAGAATGTGTGACAGCAATTCAAAGATCTTGTAAATTTTCTTGACGAAGACAACTGATAAATGAGATATAAAGTTTTACGTGTTAACCTGTACAACCAACATAATTTATTATAATTGTGTTGATCAACTTGGGTCACGTAACAAACTTCTTGTTTCTTTGCTGTTTCCTGTTTTTGCAATACTGCTCAATCTTTCCCCCACATAGTCTTTTCCTTTCATGTGTCAAATTTGCTCTCGACTTTTTATCTCTTCTACCTGGAAAGCATTCTAAATGTAGTATCTCATTCTTAAAATAATTCTCATTTCCGAATCTTTGATGTTGTTTCTTTCCAGTCCTTTTCTTATTTCCGTAGGGCATGCTACATTCGATTTCTTTTTCGAGAAATACACTATTATTTTTCATTAGCTCTTTATCATTCATTCGATAGAGGTGTCCAAAGAAGATTTACCTTCGCTTTGCCATTACTTCTAATATTCTCTCTGTATTTTTGTAGATATCCTCGTTGCTCCTCCAACTACCCGTAGTATTTTTGTAACACTTCGTCTTTCAGATATCTCTATTCTGTCCAGATTATAGTTCACATTTTAAGTACTCACATGAACATAAACATTCTCGTCTTCCCACTTCGGTATAGTTATTTATTTTTGGGTTTCTAGTCACGCATTTCTTGTTTTAGATATTTTTTCTCAATCCATGTGCTCTTCCCTCTTTATTATCTCCTATAGCTATTGCTGATTTTTTGTAGTCCCTTTTTTATGTAGTTTCTCCTAGAGATTTAAATTGATTAATTCGTTCTATTTTAGCTATTGTGTTTCTATATATTTTGGGACATTTTTATATTTTTGATTAATTTCTTTAGCTTAAATTTTAAGACAGTTTTATAGTATATTTTTAGGTCAACTTGAAAACGGTATTATCTACTGAAAATAGTCGTCAATAAAGTGATTATTCATCAAAAGCAGCTTGTGTTCGTAACATGATTTTCTTCACATATAACAAACAGAAAGTTTTCTCGTGAGTATAGTGCCTCGTTCCACGGCGAGACATTTCGGTTTCATTATCTAATTTACTGTCTTCTTTTTCTTTCTCTATACTCTTTGATTAGCACTGCACGCACGACGTTGCACAGTGTAGCCCTTTCTGGACTGTAGCTAGACGCAGTCGCTCCCTCTTCCGTTGGAGATCCGTTTAGCGCGCGCGTTCGCAGGTCTCCCTCGAGACCATGCGGCGACATTGTTTTGTAAACAAGCCAACAGCTCCGTCCGACTGCCCCCACGCCCCCTGTCGTCAGCCACTGTGTTCTGCGCCTCGCCTGCAGCGGCTCTGTTGTATTAAAGCTGTTTGTTTGTTCACGGTACACAACGGGAAACACAGATACGGCAGTGGCTATATCGGTCTACTCTGCTGCTCAACGCGAACAAAACCTGCACCGACAGCTGCGACTATTACTCAATCGCCACAAATGAACAGTCGGCCCGTCTGAAAGTTTCACAGCTGCCATTGGAAATGTTGTATCATCCCCTGCCCTTTACACTACTATCCAATATAATCTGCAACGCAATGAAGGCAGAATGTAATCAACGTCAAACAGGCATTATATGCACTACGTGTTTGGACAGGGTGGACACAAAAACTGGCCAGCGACTTTTTACAATAAGACTGAGGCGGGATGAACCCTTGTTATAAGGGAAATTTATTCGCAATTGCGAATATGAACCACCATCAGCTGTATATTGAATGACGAAAATGAACATTTGTGCAGTGCCGGGACTCAAACCTCGATTTCTCGCTGCACGTGGACGATTTCTATAACTGATTCGGCTATCTGTGAACGAATCATAGCCAGACTCAAACTTCTACATGTTATCGTCCATGTGTCACAACCTGCGCTCGTATGTTACGTATATTCTTAGCCGAGGAGGACATATTTATTGAGAGTCGATGGCCTCGTATTGGTGAATAAATACGAAATAGCTGTGCCTGTGCTACTAGGAAGTGGGATGCAATGTTCTTTGCACATGCATACATTCGTATCTCATCCCCCTTAACTTTCAGTAAATACTTCCCGCCGGCCATTGGGGCCAAGCGGTTCTAGGCGCTTCTGTCTGGAGCCGCGCGACCGCTACGGTCGCAGGTTCCAATCCTGCCTGGGGCATGGATGTGTATGATGTCCTTAGGTTAGTTAGGTCTAAGAAGTTCTTAGTTCTAGGGGACTGACCTCAGATGTTAAGTCCCATAGTGCTCAGAGCCATTTTTGAATATTTCCTTCCTGGAAGTGACATGGATGACGTGTGGAAGTTTCGGTCTGGCTGTGATTCGTGCACGGATATCTGAAACAGGTAAGGCGACTGCTCGCGTAAAGTGGGAAATCCCGTTTCTAGTCCAGGACCGGTACAAATTTTCACTGTCGTTTTTCCAATGTACAGCCGATGGTGGTTCATATTCGCAACTGCGAATATATTTCCTTTATTTCTTGACTGCTGTAGCCGCGGCAGTGCACGTTCTCTCTGATATGTACGCATGTCCGAAGGAACAGTGTTTCGCACTTCTTAACAACGCAATGTTAATAAACATCACATAATATGCTGGAATCGGCCACCATTAACGTCGCTGCAGCACATACGCTCGATTTATCGAAACCGTGAGACATGTTTAGCAGCTCTGTCTGAGGGATAGCAGCAATATTTCAATGTTCTTCTGAAGCTCATCTACGGGACGAGGATTATATGAGTACACCTGACTCTTATATTTGCTCAAATGGTTCACATGGCTCTGAGCACTATGGGACTTAACATCTGAGGTAATCAGTCCCCTAGAACTTAGAACTATTTAAACCTAGCTAACCTAAGGACGTCACACACATCCATGCCCGAGGCAGGAATCGAACCTGCGACCGTAGCAGTCGCGCGGTTCCGGACTGCAGCGCCTAGAACCGCGTGGCCACCGCGGTCGGCTTCAGTTTGCTCAACAGGTAAAAACCCCAGGACTTCGTACTGACTCTGCTGAGTGTCCTCTCCACAATGAACAGCTCACGCGAGTTTGTTAAGACAGTGAGAACTGTTGCTCAGGCTTGTTGAAAATATCCATATAGTAGTTCATTCTCTGTGAATTGATCGTAATATGTAGTGAATAGTTCCTGGACATACCACGCAGCATTATCAGTTTACTGAAATAATTATGTTATGATGCCGACAATAGGCATTTCGCACCAAATACCAATCTTTAGGTAATGCAAGAGCACTGCAAAGCACTGATGGGGATTTTCTGAGGCATGATGGCGCGTGTTCTGTGAGTTTGTATACACTGACGGGCTGAACTAGGCCTCATCCGGTCAAAGGAAAAACGAGTATCCAAATGTCGTTATAGCAAATTCGCCCAGAAACCACTGGCAGAACTCTACGCCCGGAAGTTCGCCTGGACCCTTTAGCGCGCGCGCGCGCGTGTGTGTGTGTGTGTGTGTGTGTGTGTGTGTGTGTGTGTGTGTGTGTGTGTTTCTCTGTTGCGATAGTTGCTGTTCCTAATCGTTACACAGCCCATTTCGTGCCATTTTGCCTCTAAGTTTTACATTACAGACTTCGCTGGAGGTTTTGCCAAAACACTGACAGCTTTTAACTGTTATTCAACAGTTCAACACACGTTTTCGACGAATTGTATATCCCGTAACACACGTGAATGAACACGTGCTGTTTTAACACTATTCTGTGCTGCTTTCAGCTGGTCGCTAAAGACGTCTGTCATTGACTCAAATGTAATGACACAGCGAAGTACTACAGACAGAGTATGTGGGATATGTGCATCCACAGACATGTAGTAAGGGTACTCGGGATGTCAACTAAAGGTGTGTAAAGTGACCCTGTTAATCTGACGTAGCTGACTATTGCACTTCAATATAACTGAATAAGGAAGTAAGTTATTTTGAATTACAGTCAAACGCAGCCAATTTTCCACGTTTGTAATGAAATTGTCTGGATTGGCTTAAAATACTTTTATTAAAACTCAAGATCAGTTTCGCATCAACTGAAGATGCGCCCTCAGGTGAACTGCACAAAAACTGATAAGGAATTTTATGAATTCTTAAAAATGGTCTGATAGTAGAGATTTACTCAATCAGTTTATGTATTCCTAGTTACCCATCTTCTATAGGATCTACAAAGAACATTACTATAAACAGGATTAATAAAAAGCTTCATGATGATAATGCATTTGTAATACCGGCGGGCAAATCCAAATCAGCCGTGGTTATATCAGAGTAGCAACATGTCACTAAAGAGGAACAGTTCACTGGAATGAATAGCACTGAAAAAAGTTGCTATCATCTAACCGTCAAATATGTCCAGGTATTAAAAAAAGGATAAACAGATAAACTTTATTTAGTCCCTTTAAAAAGACATCTGTTATTTTGATTGTGTAACTAGACTTAGAGGTGTTGTAAAGCTGCATAAAGCAAGTCTGAACAATTATTAACGCCAGAAATGGACCTAGTTTTCATCTAGAGAAGGTATTGGCAGAATATTTGAACAGAAACTTTAAAAACCTATTTCGAATAGGGAGGAGCTGATTAGTACCTACTAGTACTACCTAACAGATCAAAATGAAAATTTCTGTTCCGACACTGACAATGTTGAGTGTTTATTGAAAAAGTTCAAGGCAATCGTAAAATGCGTTTTAGACTGGTACGTGCCGAGTAAAACTGTGAGGGACGGGACAAACCCACCGTGGATCAACAACAAAGCTAGGAAACTACTGCGAAAGCAAAGAGAGCTTCACTGCAAGTTTAAACGCAGCCAAAACCTCTCAAACAGAAACTAAACGATGTCAAAGTTAGCGTAAGGAGGGCTATGCGTGGAGCCTTCAGTGAATTCGAAAGTAAAATTCTATTTACCGACTTGACAGAATATCCTAGGAAGTTCTGGTCTTACGTTAAATCAGTAAGTGGCTCGAAACAGCATATCCAGACACTCCGGGATTATGATGGCATTGAAACAGAGGATGACACGCGTAAAGCTGTAATACTAAACACCTTTTTCCAAAGCTGTTTCACAGAGGAAGACCGCACTGCAGTTCCTTCTCTAAATCCTTGCACAAACTAAAAACTGGCTGACATCGAAATAAGTGTCCAAGGAATAGAAAAGCAACTGGAATCACTCAACAGAGGAAAGTCCACCGGACCTGACGGGATACCAATACGATTCTACACAGAGTATGCGAAAGAACTTGCCCCCCTTCTAACAGCGGTGTACCGCAAGTCTCTAGAGGAACGGAAGGTTCCAAACGATTGGAAAAGAGCACAGGTAGTCCCAGTCTTCAATAAGGGTCGTCGAGCACATACGCAAAACTATAGACTTATATCTCTGACGTCGATCTGTTGTAGAATTTTAGAACATACTTTTTGCTCGCGTATCATGTCGTTTGTGGAAACCCAGAATCTATTCTGTAGGAATCAACATGGATTCCGGAAACAGCGATCGTGTGAGACCCAACTCGCTTTATTTGTTCATGGGACCCAGAAAATATTAGATACAGGCTCCCAGGTAGATGCTATTTTCCTTGACTTCCGGAAGGCGTTCGATACAGTTCCACACTGTCGCCTGATAAACAAAGTAAGAGCCTACGGAATATCAGACCCAGCTGTGTGGCTGGATTGAAGAGTTTTTAGTAAACAGAACACAGCATGTTGTTCTCAATGGAGAGATGTCTACAGACCTTAAAGTAACCTCTTGCGTGCCGCAGGGGAGTGTTATGGGACCATTGCTTTTCATAATATATATAAATAACCTAGTAGATAGTGTCGAAAGTTCCATGCGGCTTTTAGCGGATGATGCTGTAGTATACAGAGAAGCTGCAGCATTAGAAAATTGTAGCGAAATGCAGGAAGATCTGCAGAAGATAGGCACTTGATGCAGGGAGTGGCAACTGACACTTAACATAGACAAATGTAATGTATTGCGAATACATAGAAAGAAGGATCATTTATTGTATGGTTATACGATAGCGGAACAAACACTGGTAGCAGTTACGTCTGTAAAATATCTGGGAGTATGCGTGCGGAACGATTTGAAGTGGAATGATCGTATAAAATTAATTGTTGGTAAGGCGGGTGCCAGGTTCAGATTCATTGGGAGAGTCCTTAGAAAATATAGCCCATCAACAAAGGAAGTGGCTTACAAAACACTCGTTCGACCTATACTTGAGTATTGCTCATCAGTGTGGGATCCGTACCAGGTCGGGTTGACGGAGGAGATAGAGAAGATCCAAAGAAGAGCGGCGCGTTTCGTCACAGGGTTATTTGGTAAGCATGACAGTGTTACGGAGATGTTTAGCAAACTCAAGTGGCAGACTCTGCAAGAGAGGCGCTCTGCATCGCGGTGTAGCTTGCTGTCCAGGTTTCGAGAGGGTGCGTTTCTGGATGAGGTATCGAATATATTGCTTCCCCCTACTTATACCTCCCGAGGAGATCACGAATGTAGAATTAGAGAGATTCGAGCGCGCACGGAGGCTTTCCAACAGTCGTTCCTCCCGCGAACCATACGCGACTGGAACAGGAGAGGGAGATAATGACAGTGGCGCGTAAAGTGCCCTCTGCCACACACCGCTGGGTGGCATGCGGAGTATAAATGTAGATGTAGTAGATTCTCTGACTTGTTGATCCCAGAGGAAACTTCTCTAGTTTCCTTTGATATGAAATATATATATTCAAGCACTACATCACATATTCAGCGAGAATCTCAGGGAGCACAGTGGAAGACTATGTGATGAAATTGACAAAGTGCTTGAGTTACTGATATTGGTTTCAGGTTTCAATTATTTTAAACTTAACGATAGCACATATATGCGAAAACAAGGATTGGCACTGGGCTCACTTCAGTCTTAAGGAGAGTTAGACCGAAAAGAAAATTGTATTCCACATTTCCAGATTTTTCTCTCATTATAAAATTAGCAATTTTCCGAATAAAATGATATACAGGGTGTCCCAGCAATCTTGTCCACCCAAAATATCTCTGGAACAATAACAGCTGTTGGAAAACGACTTTCACCGGTATCAATGTAGGGCTGGGGCCCATGAATGTACATATTTGGAAACATTCTAAAACGAAAGCATATGTGTTTTTTAACACAAACTTAAGTTTTTTTTAAATGGTTCTCCTGTATTTTTTCTTCAGCAATCCATAGCATGACAAAGCACATACACAATGGCGTTGACTGCATCGCAATATTCCCATTACATCCCGAGATATTGAGACGCGAAGTTGACGCTTGAAACACCGGACATCCGCTGCTAGCGCACGTCCTGAGGCTCAGGCGTGAACCCCATGCTGCCCGTAATCGCAGCAGGATGGCAGCAGACCGTATTATTCGTTTCGGACCTCTTGATGACTATGGAAGTGTGATTACGCACATCGCGATTACGGGCAGCATGGGGTTCACGCCTGAGCCTCATGACGTGCGCTAGCAGCGCATGGTGGGTGTTTCAAGCGTCAACTTCGCCTCTTAATATCTCGGGATGTAATGGGAATAATGCGATGCAATCAACGCCATTGTGTATGTGCTTTGTCATGCTACGGATTGCTGAAGAAAAAATGTAGGAGGTCCATTTAAAAAAAACATAAGTTTGTGTTAAAAATCACATATGCTTTCGTTTTAGAATGTTTCCAAATATGTACATTCATGGGCCCCAGCCCTACATTGATACCGGTGAAAGTCGTTTTCCAATAGCTGTTATTGTTCCAGAGATATTTTGGGTGGACAAGATAGCTGGGACACCCTGTATATATGTCACTTATAAACTCAGATGGACAGTATTTTATTTTATTTTTTAAATATGATCTACAATGGTTGAAAATGTTGAAATGAGTGCATTAATTGAAGATCTAATAAAATCGGTAATTTTTTATGTAGAAGGCTGTGGATTGCTGTGTTATAAAGGTTAAATTACGTGTTGGTATTGGTAGCTCTGTCAAAAACAGTATCGTATCGTTCCATAGTATAAAAACGCATTGTATGTTGAAGGGCTAACGTTTTTCCGAGGAAAAGTGACGAAGGCATTGGTAAATCTCTCAAAAAGTAAAGTATGACGCCAAAACGAAGTGTTTTTAAGAAACGTGGGTTTCATTGTAGTATATTTTCGAATAAAGGTAAACACTGTGTTCAACATGTGGCTTGTGACGTTACAAACAATGAAATAAAGGCAAATTCTTCAATATCTAGAGAAACACCTATTAGTGCTTCGAAGATTAAAATAAAACTCTGTGATACACAGTTTTCTCAAAATGAAAGTGATGTATGTGGTAGGTTAGGTTATATTCTGTTGGATTTACACATCGTAACAAGGGTGTTAGGTGTGTTGGGTGTGTTGTAAAATTGTGGAGGACCAGTTTACACAAAGACAGCGAGATATCAAATGGACTAGCCAGGAAACTTATCATTAATTGTGCCATCTGTAATTATACTCATCTGGTTTGGAATTCTGATATGTGTAAAGATAATTATTTTGAAGTAAATGTTTGGTGGTTGTATGGATTGAGAGCCGTTGACAAAGGACACACTGCAGCAGAAATAATGTTTGCTGTGATGAATATGCCACGCCCACCATGTAAAATCGACAAATATGCAGGATTTATTATTATTAGTAGTAGTAGTAGAAGTAGTAGACGCAGTAGCAGCTTTATTCATACATAGATCTCCTTTCACAAGGATAGAGGATATGTCAAAGTATTTACAAGTTTAGACCAATTTCAAAGAAGCTAATATGTATACACATATATTTACAGTCTTCTAGTTAGATATAATCAATAGATTTACTCCTGATACAGAATCCTTTTTTTTACAAATAACTTATTAAATAATGTGATCCACACTGTTCACTCATATCTCACTATCAGTCACTGCACACACTATATGCACATTGTTTCATAACACTTCACTCACTCACTCCCCCCCCCCCCCCCCTCCACACACACACACAGGTGATCTCTTCGGGGAAGATTTTGTACCGAAACTTCCCACTTGCTATCCTGAAAGCTGAGTCAGCATCCCTCCATAATGGGTGAGATGTTGACCTCAGAGAGAGGTAAAGATGTTAGTATTGTGCTATGCATAGCTTGGGGTTAAGTAGTTCTAGAAAGATAAAAAGAAGGAAAGAACAAATTGAAGGTGTTATGTGGAATGTTGGATGTTATTTAATCATTATTTATATTATTATTATTATTATTATTAGTATAACATTTTTTATCAAACCCCTACTTTTTTTAATCTACGTAATCCTTCAATGTATAAAATGTATTGCATAACAGGTACTTTTTAGCTGCCTTTTTAAATAAGTGTATTTTTGCAGTTTCTTTAATCTCTTGGTAATATATTGTACAGTTTTATTCCTTGGTAGAAGATTCTATTTTCAGTTTCATTTTTATTTTTTCTTGGTAAATGTAAGTTTAGTATCTCTTGTTGCATGGTCATGGATAGAACTGTTTGTGAAGTAATTACCAATGTTATTTTTGATGTCTACAACTGTCTGCTAAATGTATTCACATGAAGCAGTTAAACTCCCCAGTGTTTTGAACAGATCTTTACAATGAGCTCGACTAGTATTTTTGGTTATTACTCCTATGGCTCTTTTCTGGAGTTTGAAATTTTTTTTCATATTTTGTGTGTTTTTTCCCCAAAAAAGAATGCCATAGAATTGAGTGACATATGAATAATGCATAACTAAAAGACACTGCATGTTACACACTGATTATAGAATTCTAAGGGCATAACATGCTGATAACATTCCGTTTGCAAGTACCTTTGTGTGCTCACACCACTTCAACTGAGAATCAATATTCATTCCTAGAAATTTTGCATTTGTTACACCATCTATGGAGGTGCCATCTATATTTAATTTAACATTGTCATTTTTCCACTTCAAACCCAAATTCATGGCATTAGTTTTCTTTATGTTCAGTGTCACTTTATTGCTTATTGAGCCATCATAAACTTTCTTTAGAGTTGCGTTTGCTTTCTCGGCAAGGAGTTTTCCTGTTTTCTCAGTGACTATAATATTGCTGTCATCAGCCAAGAGAATTTTTTCATCATGAATAACACTACTGGGAAAGTCATTAATATATATCAGCAGTAGTATTGGTCCTAATATGCTACCTTAAGAAAACCCTATATTAATGTATTTTTGTTGTGATAAGTGTTTTAGTAAATGTTTAGATCTATTTGAAGTATGTGTTATCTCTCCTCTTTGTACCCTTACCTCTACTATTGGAGGCCCTGTGAAATGTGTTGCATATGAGTCAATGAAGGGTGCTGCAAAGGAAGCTCTTGAAATAAATGATGGTATGACTGACATATCAGTAGCTTTTGATGGCACTTGGCAGAAGGGTGGCTACAGTTTTAAGAATTCTGTTGCTACGGTAACCAGTGTGGGTAACGGAAAGGTAATAGATTTCCAGATTTTAACGAAACATTGTTATAAGTCCAAATCAGGGAATGAAGAAGAGCATATCTGTGACAGAAATTATGAAGGAACAAGTGGTGGCATGGAGGCCTATGCAGCTATTGAAATTTTTAGTCGATCTGTGAATGAAAGGTGAGTGTGTTACATTAAGATCTTAGCTGATGGATATTCAAAAGCATTTAACAGTGTAGTAGCCACTCAGCCTGATAGTGAGAAGATTATCACAAAACTAGAATGTGGTGGTTATGTCCATTAGAGGATGGGTACCAGGTTGAGGAAGTTGAAACAAAGTTTGACAAGGAACATTCTGATGGTAAAACCAAAAGAGGCAGACGGACAGACAAAATGATTGATGAACTACAGCAGTATTATGGGATGGTCAATAGAAATAATACTGAGGATCTGTTGAAAGTGAAGCACGCAGCATGGGCTACCCTCTTCCACAGACAGTCAACTGATGAAACTCCAGTACACCACCTTTGCCCTCCTGGACATGTTCCATGAGTGCAACTACCGCAATGCCCAGTACTCAAACGGTTCATACAGACAAAAATTCCATCCCAGCAGCAGTCATGGATATCATAAAACCTATTTACAGAGACCTGTCCAATCCTGAATAACTGAAGAAGTGTCTGCATGGTCAGAATCAAAATCCCAATGAGTAATTCAATACTCTTATATGGACTCACGAACCAAAATATTTGTTGGAATGAAAACACTAAACTGGGGGGGGGTCAGTGATGCTGTTATTGCTTTTAATGATGGCAAAATTGATAGGGTGAATGTGCTACAGTATATGAGAATTAATCCTGGAGCAAACTCCATCAGAGAAGTCGAACGGATGGACAAGGCTCTCATTGATAAGGCAGAGTATGCAGCACAGTTGGCCACTAAGGAGTCCAGAAAGAAGAAACGAAGAAAAGAACTTGGAAGAAGGTGAAAAGGATGATATACAGTATGGTGCAGGGTGCTTCTAAGTTACTAAAGACAAAAAATTAAGAATATAAAAAGTGCGTTACATCCTTTTGAAACTTTAGAAGCCATTCCTGAATATTTGCATTTTCTGTTGCATCTTTCCCTAAATCTCAGAAATCACTTCGAGTAGAGTATTCAAATATCCAGGGAGTAATAACATGCATATCCTGAGTCTACTGAACTAAAAAAAGGACATAATGTTACGTATAATTAAAATTATTTAGGATAAAGCACATAAAAGTACACAAAATTTTAGCCACGTAATTAAAAATTTTATTTCCAAAAGCAGTGGCTGATATGCAATTACTGTGGTTCAGTAGACTCAACATACAGTTTAATGTCCTGTAAACGTTTCATGTCAATGGCTACAGTAGTTCCTGAAATATAGGGAAGCCAAGTCACTAAATTTAACATTGTCGGGATAGGGCGTTCCAACTACCCTTAATGCCTCGCGATCATTTTCATAGCTTTGGTCGAGCTTGGTTGATGGAGAATTAAGTAATTTTTCTAGTAAGATAGGTTTCTGGCCAGTTACATACATGATATTATTTTAATGTATAAGAGTTCATCTCAAAACTGTGATAGTTTTTATGTGAGTACGACAAATTGCATGACAAGATCCAGTTCACTACGGAAAAAGCAATAAAGTGGCCATTCTCTTTTTGGATATGTCTGTCAGAACTGATGGATTTAAATTTCTTATGCTATTTTAAGGAAGCCAACCATTTCTGGCGTCGTTATAAATAAAAGGTCTAACCACCTATTAAAACTCAAAAAGGCATCATTCAGGACTCTGCTCCATGTTTTGCATTGTGTCCTATTATCCTGTGAAGCTGACCATCGGGAATTCAATATAATACACTTCACAGCATATTCAAATGGTTATGACACTGATTTGGTTGGCAAAATTACCAAAAATATATTACAGAAGTTGAATGTAAAACGGTACCCTACTCATGCCCCACTGACACCTACAGCTTTGATGCTCCTTACCCCAGAAAACAGAAAATCATTTACTGATAATAAATCTCATAGGATACCATTCTATGGTGATATTTACAGCAGAGCTACCAAATGTTTGACTTCTAAAGATATAACTCCGCTTTTTATATCCTAAAGAATAACGGAAAAAATTCAGGCATAGGGAGACAGACACGGGAGAAAAATACGTCATAGTGAATATTGTCACGTGCGGCTACTGCAATGCTAAATATATATGTCAGACGGGACGAAACTTCGAAAGCCGCATTAGTGAGCACATCAGCGATTCCAGTTCGAAGTCGGCACTAAGCGCGCATTTGCGCTGAAACTGTTCACCTTAATACCGACATCCGAAAGAATACGCCAAAAATGCAGTTTCAAAGAAGAGAAAATACCCTTAATGTTTTATTTCAGAAGCAGTCCAGATTTACCGCGCTCTAAGAAGATTCCCTGATTCTGCCTTTAATGCGCAGACGGGTCCGAGACACAAGAGTCTTTTAGGAAGTTTGACTGTCTGAACAAATAGGCATTACGCCTGAAGACCACTGTTTTATTATCACAGTCTTTAGCTTCCCCTTTTAGCATTTCACGTTTGTCCATTATTACGGTAGTTTATTTGTGAAAAAGGCAGTATGTATTACCGCTCGTACTTTATTAATATTTTACGTTGTAACTACCTACTTTCAGTATTTTTATTAACTGTAATTGTGAAAGAAGGAATTTGTGTTAACAGGATACAGCCTTTTCTGTACTCTGTTACATATTTTTAAGTAATTCAGTACCCTCATCTTTCACGCCTTCTACAGCGATGGTTTTGTTCCCGTTACCTGTGACGCCACCTGCAAACATTTTTCCCATTGCATAGCGGTCAATACTGCCATGCCTACTGCCGTTCAACCGCCTTCCTGCTCGCGGCACGATAAGGCTCTTCTTGTTTATCGGCTTCATACACTGAAATTGTCTAGGTGCGTTTCAAACCCACAGCTTTGTTTAGCTCGTTTGGTTTTTATCCAGGTTTTATTTCTATACGTTCTGCTATCCTGCTCACTTTAACTACTGACTATCTCTTTTAGCGCAGATTTATTTATAACTTGATGTGAACGATGGGAAGTGGCTCTAAGGCAGTTACCTTCGCGCTATGAATTGTTACTTGTTAGAATGAATGGGTGTGTAATCTTTAAGTACTGCTATGTAATACTACTTTTCAGTATCCTTTATTCTTAACCCATTATTAAGAATTCTGTGTGAAATAAATTTCGTTATTAATTTTTGTACAGATCACGTGAGGATGCGTCTTGAGTTGACACGAAACTGCTCGTGGCTTTTACTGAGAAGTATTTTACTGCCAGTGCGGGCCATTTCCTTCAAAATACAGAATAAGGGAGTTGATAGCTACGAAAATAAACGAGAATCACAATAAATTGAAATTTAATGTTGAATAACCAGTAAACTCTTCCACTGATTTTTATTTATTTCTCAATAGTTTTCGGATTATTGGTCAAACTGAGCAGCGTCCGCAAGGAACATTAGTTCTTAAGTAAACATTTGCACAGGATGTTGTACACCGAAAATGTTTTAACGTTGTAAATTACATTTTACGGAGTGGATAAAATTAAACGCATTAAATAATTAGACTACACAGTATTAAAGTGTTACATGCTGTATGGTTATAATGCTGAAGTTTGTGTAGTCGTGACAAAGGTCGAGAACTATCTAACTTAATTCTAAATTGCAGTTTACACAAAGGACAATATTAAACACTACATATAATTAAATACACGATATTATAGTGTTACTACTTATATTGTTATAACTGAAATTTGTCAGAAGAGCAAGGTAAGAAATATGGAATTCTGTTTTGCTTTCAGTTTGTGTAGATTATGTGTAATTGCGACAGTCTGTGTGTTAGTAGCTGGTAGATTGCGTCATGTGAACCTTAAAAGTGGAAATGTGCTCAGCTGCAATTAATCGTTTAGAAGCAGCTGGGGATTTTGAGATAAATATTTACCTAAAGTCATTCTACTCTTCCTTTGTTGGCTACATGTACAGAAGAACTTTCATGTAGACTTCAGATCTATGTCCTTTCTTCAGCACATGTTTGGTAAAGGTGGATTCCGAATTATGTAATATCCAGCTGTGTTCGTATTCAATCAGCCTAGTGTTACAACCCTACCTCTTTGATTGTTGTAGTCACTGCAAGTGATTTTGTAAACACTGCTGTTACCAAGTAAATCTGTTTTGTCCTTGCTGTTCGATAAGGTATGAGCTGCAGTGCCTCTTATACACAATAAAGTTTTATGAGTGCAGCATTTGAGGGTTTTGGCTAATTTATCAGACAGCTTTCCTCAATGAGGGAAAGTACACCAGTTGGTTTTGGATATAACTATAGCTGTAGAGGGACATATATGTAGGGAAGCATTTTTCTTCTTCGTTTCTTGTGTAGAATGTTGTCATTTAAGCCAAAGATAAAGCCATCGTTAGATGCAATACGTTTAATGATTTCTAATTCTGTTTGAAAATCCTGTTTGGTGTTGGTGTGGATATAAGACTATGTATCACGAAATGGAAGGCAGCATGTTTGTGTGTCATTGGGTATTGTGGACATGGGGTATTACCATTTCTGTTGTTGTGGGTTTTATGGAAATTTTAAAAATGTATACATTTTTACTGATATCTATTTTAAGGTTTAAGACAACGGATTTTTCAAAGTCTTTATGGTGAACTGTATGTTTTTCTATTACAACTTTAGATGGGCTAAGAATCTGTTTACTTGTCTTTTGGTAGCATTCCACAGAGACAGTGCTTCACCTGCATATCTGTACCAACATTTGATATTATCACTGAGAGTTTCGTTATGTTTTTCGAAAGGTTCATGAAGATTCCTATTAAAAGACCCCATAGCGAAGCCCAGTAATGTAGCTGTATGCATACAGTACCTTCGAATGGAAAATAATTTTCTTGCAGACACGTCTGGACGACCGTTCTCAGGTCATCTACTTGTACAGGGTTGATACTTGCTCTGTACAGTACTTCTGTCAGAATATCGACATTTTGTTTCACTGGTATGTTTGCAAATAAGCTGCTAACATTAAAAGATGCTGGTTTTGCACTATGTGGAATATGGTTGTCTTTAATTTGTCTGACGAGCTTCACTAAATTTATAATTTCAAAGTTATTTAAATTCTGTCTTCGATTATATACAGAAATTTAATTCTTTGCTAATTTTATAGCTTGTTGCAGCGTAGATTGGCATAAGAGTTCGTGAACGTTGGCATTTCTTGTGTGGTTTAGGAAATCCTCACAGCTTAGATGTTGGGTTCATGTTGCTCAAATACTTATCGTCATGTTCAGATAATAACCTTTTTGAGGTCTACTTTAAGTTTTTAATTTCTTTGTTAAACGTTTTGGTGGGGTCTTTGGTGAGGATAAGGCAGGAATTGGGTTTGAGGAGTTGTTTCAATTTCTCAGTCACTTTTGTAAATGAGAACCAAATTACTATTTTTATTTGTTTTCATAAGAACGTTCTATTGAATAATTTTCTTCTTTAAGTTCTTCCGTGTGTTCTGGTCCATAGTATGTACTGTAGGAGTGTACATTTAACTCAAGTCGTTTTAGTATTGCATGACTAACAACGTATTTGATAGTAATGTCTTTATTTACACTGCATTCAATATCAGTTGTTACTAAATTTGTTTTGTAGGAAGTTATGTAGAGTGGTATATTTGAAGCCTTAACTGACACTTCGAATTCCTTCATGGAAAGAACTGTTTCAGGTTTATTTAGTACCCGTTTTGAGAAGTTTTCTTTAGATTTTGTGATTATGCTTTCAGTGCGATCACATAGCTCGTTTATTTTGTGGTTTTGGCGTAGGTATGTCTCCTGGATTATGCTACACACTTTTTCATGTATTTCGCTATCAATAACTTCGAGCTCGCTTGAGTGTGTAATACAAGTGATATTACTTTTTAACTCCTTCCTTTATCCATATAGAAACCCAGAACTTAATTGCTTCTTTTGCTGCAGCTGACTTAATTCTTGACTAGATCCACTCGCTACAGTAATCTGCTGTATAAGACGGATAAACGTACTGTATCGGCATTATTAATGTTATTTATGTGTTCTTTCGTCACTTCTTGGTAGAAGAATTCCATATTTATTGTTGAATAATGAGTAAACTGTTTTGTTCTATTGATATTTGTTTATTTGTAACTATTTTTCGGTATACCAGACCACATTCAGGTAACAATTGATAAGTGCCAGGAAGGAAAACTTGTTCTTACGTAACCAAACATTATTTTTATAACTTGCACGCAATGTTGTCCACCAGACTTGGTTTTTAGCGTTGTAAATTGCACATACACAATTGACAAAATTAAATGCATTTAATAATTATACTATACAAAATTACAGTATTACACGTTGTGTGGTTATAATGCTGAAGTTTATAGTCCTCACATTGGTTGGTAACACTAACCTATCGCTATTCACTTATCTTGTGCACCAAACTTATGCTACACTGTAAATTACAGTTTATGAAGTGGGCAATATTAAACACAGCACATGATTAAAATACACGATATTGTATAATTACAAGTTATATTGTTGTAATGTTGAAGTTTTTGAGGTAAGAAAGGTAAGAGACACGAAACTCTGTTATGTTTTCGATTTATATAGCAGTATGTCTCATTTTGATGGTCTGTGTGTATGTGATTGGTTGATCGTATCATATGAAGCTTAAAAGTGGAGATATACATTTCTGTAATTGAACACTTAGAACTAGCTAGGAATTTTACGTAAATGTTTGTTTAGACTGTTTTCTTCCATTGTTGGCTACATGAAGTACCTTTGTATTGCTCTCTTGAGCCAACCTATACTGCATCAAACTACAAAATTACTTAAGAATTCCACTTCTGTATCAAAACCTAGAAATAATTTAAATATAAATTCGAAATTACAAATTCAGCAGACCTCATTAACAAAATTGAAAACCTCCTTGTTCCAACTAGTGCAAAACTAGTGTCTTCTACGTTATCAGCTTATTTATAAGGACACCAGTCAAAGAACGTCTCAGTATGCTGAGAGAACTACTATGCAGAGCAGGCATCAACCCCGTGCCTGCGTAATCTGTCAGCACCACACTCATCAGCAAAGATCGATAGTAGGCGCTGGATCAAGCGAAACTATCAAGAGAGGCCAGAGACACTCCGACAAGTAACATGCCGCAACGCCCACTCGACAGCAAATATTTACGTCGCCGCCGCTGGCTGAAGGGTCTCACTGACTCACTCATTCCAGTTTGGCTTCTGTCATTGACTCGCAAAGCGGGATTATTTCACAAAAGGCTATGGCAGTACAAAGCGACCAGACTGGTGACTATAGCGGGACCAGCAGTGAGACTAAAGTTTGTAATAGCAAGATTACCGATACTGTCTGCAAGAGGACTATTAGTGATGAGCTGGTACCACAACGCATGGACTCTATTCAAGTTAAGCAAAAATTCACGTAATAAAGAACCATACTAATCCACGTGTGTATTTTTGTTGTAGAAAAATGGTACCAGCCACCCATTAAAACACCCTCTTCCTTGATGCCTCGCGATACAAGAGTCTACTGTGGCGACGAGAATTCTATAGTGGCGACGGGGATAATTCAACGGTGATCTAAGTTAACCAACTTGACCGAAGATTTTCCTTGCTTCTTTTGTGTTTTAGCTGGCAGCGGTGATCATGTTCAAGTGTCTATTGCTAATTTGTTGCTCTGTTTTTGCATGTATTCCAGGAGGGAAGCCGCAGAGCAAATCAAATTTCTCTTTTCAGAGGCTTTGCTTGCTTTTTGCTGTAACGTATGTGTGTAAACCATTAATTCCCCGGCCACTCCACCCCCTGCCCCAGCGCCTCTGTCGCAGATGGCCGACGTGATGGATCTTACACAAGCTTTTCAGTTTCAGAACCAACTAATCAAACCCTACTCACGTAGGTACAACAACCACTGGCTGCACAAGCGGCGTCGGCCGTACAACCACAACTGACCAACCAACCAGCCCAACAAGTGCCGCCGACCAGAATACCATCGTTCTGGTAATTTCACAAAACTGAGGATAATTGGATTGAATGTCAGACTCAGTCACAAGCACATTGTCAAGTTCATTGTGTTCAATGTACTGTAAAGTTGCAATACTTCTTTTCAATTGCGAGGTTCCCAGTGTTCAGGTTAATACCTAAACCGTTCCCAGCCGCGTCTCCCGACGAACTCAGTTATGACCAAGTAATCGCTGCATTAACTCAATACTATGATCATTACGTCCAAGTAGGTGAAGCTATACATCAGTTATGTAGCTTGCAGAAAAGCCAGGACGGAGGTACGACCGGTGGTACACAGAATTGAAGGCCGTGACTAGGAAGTGTAAATTGAAGTGTAGATGTGGCATCTTTTATAATGATTTAATGATCCGTGATGCAATAGTATTCAGTACCCCAGATAGTAGAATACGGAAACAGATCTTAAAGTACTCTGATCCATCACTTCCCTGAGCATTGCTTATCTTAGACAGAATACAGCTTAAGTTAATGAATGTCGCCACCCACTTCGGGGCCCTGCGAGGTCTGCTCAAGAAAGTATTCGACAGAAGAGGTGAAGAATTTGAACTAGACGAAATTTATGTACAACCAATATCGGCAAATGGGCACATTGCGTTCGACTGGCGAAAGAACTGGCTAGAAAGTGATTTACAGACCTACTTTCCATAATGACTCCAACAACTATTGAACAGCTAAACACACATAACAGCAGACTCATGATGAAATGGCAGTTAGTCAGTAGTGGAGATGAGCCGAGAGCGGCGGTAATAATAACGAACAAAGCTTTGCAATTAGCAGTTCCCTCGCAGCTGTCACTCGCTGCAACGTCATGGAGAAACAATCTCCCGCGGGAGTACTATCTCTCGTCAGTACGTACATTCAGTGTGGAGACGACATTGGGCAGCATCTGAACCATCTTACTCGGGTAATCACTGCGCTATGGGGTCGAAAATTGATTGTGACTACTGACATAAATCCAAAATCCCCATATGGTTCAGTGGCACAAGAGACGCAAACGGAGGCAAATCGAAGAAACAATTGCGGCTTTGCAGCTTGTGGTGGCCAACAAGCCTTGTAATCCTCCCACCTATACAGCGGGAGGGGGACAAGGCACCGTAAGGATCATGAGACTGGAAAGTAGTAGATAAGGTCATCACAAGGAACACAATGTGATCATATTTACGATAGGCGACAGAGAGTTCCACTGGGACAGGGGGTGCGAAGTGCAATTGAATTACAACAAGCCTTGTAATCCTCCCACCTATACAGCGGGAGGGGGACAAGGCACCGTAAGGATCATGAGACTGGAAAGTAGTAGATAAGGTCATCACAAGGAACACAATGTGATCATATTTACGATAGGCGACAGAGAGTTCCACTGGGACAGGGGGTGCGAAGTGCAATTGAATTACAACAGAACTGACTGGGAGCACCTAGCAAGGGATTACGACGTTCCTGCATTACCAGAAGGTGACCAAAACATAAATGTGGATCGGTACGCCGATGAGCTGGTGAGGGCGATTACCAGAACAGTGGAGGCAGCTGTACCAAACAGGAGGAGGGCAATAGCGGCCTCTCCGTCACCATGGTCCACCGAACTTTAGCATATGCGTCAGTCTATCAGAAGAGTAAGGAGGCACTACCAGTGCAGTGTCATCTGGTGGGAAAGGTAACGATGGCTGCAACAATATAGGGAGTTAAAGGAAACATTCCCGAAGGAACTTTGGGCACTTAGTTGGGAGAGGTATGTTATAAATCAACTTACTACTGACCCACCGATGGGTACTCCCGACCATGTGGTACCAGCTGCGCTGAAACAGCAACTACCGAACCACGACTCATTTACCCTGTTACGACATGACGATACATTTCGAGTACTGAATGGCCTGGCCAACGAGATATCACAAAAGCTTCACCTAGAGTATATGAGGGACAACCGTGATTAACGACAGATAATAAAATGTATCGCAGTACCCCAATCGTACACCGCCTGGGCGTGGCTAGGCCGACTGCCGTTGCAGTCGAAATCAGCCACGTCCAGGACTTGAGGGAGTGGAGTACAATGACACCGAATCAGACAATGCACCGGATTTGACGTAGATTAGGTTCTCTCTTGTAAGTAGGACTTAGATGTAGGAAAATGAACAATAGGAACCTGCAGCTAATAGTCAAGAAATGTTGGGCCCGCCCAGTGCCAGGGGCACGCTCATAAGGGTTAGCTCGGTGAGCAAGGCCGTGCAAGTAGGTTTATACCCGACTGGCACATCTGTAGTGTAGAGGCTAGTTTTTAAGTATACCACTAAAGAAATTAGACAAATATCAATAGTAATGTACCTTGCCCATTGAAATTAACACTATTTGTAGTTCATTGTAAACTAGCTGCAAAAATCATTGTAATGATTTTAGGACCCACTAATTCTACAAGGTAGTGGGTTATTATGTGTAATAAAAGAGTAACAAATAAAGATTTTTTTTACAAAATAAATCTTAGAACAGTATGATTCGGGCGGCATAGCGGCTAGTAAGTCTGACCAGGCCCCGATTGGTCGGGTCAAGTCGCCCCTTGTTCGCGACCGTCCTAAGCACCCCCAACAACGAGCGCGTACACAGAGCGCTAGCTAGGAAGACATGTAAATAGGCCTGTGAATTTAGGGAAGTCTTGCCCTAGATGTTTTGCTGCCCATAAAAGAAAGAATCACCTATCAAGAAAAGCAACGTGTTACACATGCGGAAAAACTGGCTTAAGTGTTTGTTTGACACTACAACAGCGAAGCCGTAGTCACAGTAAATAAAATTTTTCTTTTAAAAAAAGGGGTCATATTGCCGATTTCAGCGAACTACGTCGTCATTTTCAAATGTAAAACATCAGTTAGAGAATGTAATGGAAATTGTGACCATACATCTGAAACAACTACGAAAAATAATGAGACCAGGCAACCGAAGCAATGGTGGCACAATCAAGTCTCTACAATCGTTCTGCCACAATTGCCTCGGTTGCCTGGTCTCATTATTTCTCGTAATTTTTATCACATGTATGGTCATAATTCCCATTATATAATCTCCAACAGATGTTTTACATTTGAAAATGACGACGTAGTTCGTTGTTGTAACCGGTAATGAGCCCCCCATTTTTTAAAGAAAAATTTTATTTACTGTGACTAAGGCTTCACTATTGTAGTGTCAAACAAACATTTAAGTTGTATTATAGTCACACTCCTTTACGACGATTATTTCGGAATATAGAATCGAAGTCGTTTGTTTGCAACGGCACAAAAACGCCAATTTTGCCAGCTCGCAGAAAAAATAGGCTCGTGCACATGTTGTGGATGCTGTGTTTTCAATACCAACAACAGGCTCTGACAAAAGTAACATTAAGGTTGTGCCTCCTCGCCCTAGTGCTGTGGAAAGACGTTCTAACAAACTATTTGTCTCATTACGAACTGCTTACGGTCGTGTGAACTTACAGTTAGACACAGGTGCATCTGTAACTTTGCTTAATCGTGCTACGTACGAACAGTTAGATTCACCACGCCTTTCTAAATCTAGCAAGCGCCTCACTAGTTACAACGGACAGGAAATTCCAGTGCTTGGACAGTGTAGTTCGCCTGACACTTACAAATCTGACACTAGGACAGTGAATTTTACTTTGTTGAAATCAAGAGACAGTGAGAACATATTCCGTCTAGATGCCTTTGATTGGCTTGGGCTTAGCATCCGAGACAATGTAGATTTTGCAGCAAAACACAGTGTTGCTAGCTTGCTTACAGAATTTCCTGAACTATTTTCAGAAGTAATGGGAAAAGCTAATAACTTTGTAGTGCATGTTACATGCACAGCCTAAGATTTTCCGGGCCCGCCCCGTTATAATTGCTTTGAGACACAAAGTAGCCAGTGAACTAAGAGAATTAGAAGATAATGGTGTATTTGCTCCCATTCAGGCTAGTCCATGGGCCAGTCCTCTCGTTCTGTTGCCTAAGCCTTCTCGTCACATTCGCATTTGTGTTGGCTTCAAGTCTACAGTCAACCTACAGAAAATAGTTAACACTTACCCGTTACTTCGCCCGTAGGAACTCTTGGTCAGGCTTGGTGCAAGGACGTTACCTTTCTAAGATAGATTTGCGTGATGCCTATTTGCAAATCCCATTGGATGACGAATCACAGAAAGTGTTTGTTGTAAATACACACTTGGGACTGTTCGACTATTTGCGTTCCGCACCTGCCATTTTTCAACGTTACTTGGAACACATTGCCAATTTGGTACTCTTCTTCGAGTGTTGTCAGAAGCAGGACTCAAGCGTCGTCTCGAAAAGTGTGACTTTCTTCAAACTGAACTACAGTACTTAGGTCACGTAATAAACAGTCAGGATGTGCAACCCCTCCAATCTTATTTGCTTGCAATCCATGACCTGCCTGTTCCTGGCAGTGTATCTGAACTGCAGTCAGTGCTGAGCAAGTTGGCTTACTACATTCGTTTCATTCTGAACGCTTCACAGATCGTGGGCCCATTGCATCGCTTGCGTCGGAAAAATCTGTCTTTCGTGTGGATCAAAGAATGTCACGACGCATTTCAGTAACTCATAGATGCCTTGCTCAGTGATAGATGTTTAGTTCATTTTGATCCTTACAAAGCAGTGATTTTGCAAGTAGACGCTTTCTCTTACGGAATCGGTGCTGTGCTTGCGACAGAATTGGTGCACAAGACAGACCTATCGCTTTTACCTCTAAGTTGTTAACTCAAATTCAGTATAATTATTCTCAAATAGAAGAAGAGGCTCTCGCTATTGTGTACGGTGTAACCATACCTATGCTCAAAAATTGTAACGTTGGGCTATGTTGCGTTCACACTATCAGTATGAAATTGTGTACAGACCTATGGCAAAGCATGGCAAGGCAGACGCCCTATCTCGCCTTCCGATTGGCCCAGACTGATTTTGATGCATCTGCCTCGTCTTGTTGCCAAATCGATAAGCAGGACTCTAAATTGCTGGAATCTTTTCCCTTGCACAACAGAAAAATCGCACAGGCCAAGGAAGCAGAGCCAGATCTCAACATTTTGTTGCATTACATTTGCACGCCTCGGCCTCGCTCATTTAACAGTATCCAGAACTCATGTTTGTGCCAATATTTCTCACGCCAGCATAGCCTTTCAGTTCAACTGGGTGTGATTCTAATTCAAAACGACAGTGGACAGTCGTGTGTGCTTATTCCCAAAGTGATGCAAAATGATATGTTACGATTGCTCCACCAAGAACATTGGGGAATTGTTCGCACGAAAACAGATAGCGCGCTGGCACTGTACTTAGCAGGGCATGGACACTCACAATGATTGGATGACGTCACAGTGTCGCGCATGGCCGGAAAACCAATTCGCTCCACCACAGACATTCTCAGCTTGGCCTCAGACTCACTCACCATGACAACGATTGCACATTGACCCTGCAGGACTATTATGGAACACTCGGTGGCTCATAGAAGTAGACTCTCTTAGCAAGTTTCCGCATGCGGTACCTATGGCTCTTATTACGTCACGTAACATTAATCAAGCATTGTTCTCCATATTTTGCATTGAAGGTTTGTCGGAATTACTTGTGTGGACAACGGACCACAGTTCACTTACAGTGATTTCGAACAGTTTTGTGAACGAAATGGCATTCATCATCTAACTAGTGCTCCGTTTCACCCCCAGTCCAACGGAGAAGCAGAACGCTTCGTATGTACTTTTAAGCAATAGATGGCCAAGCTTCGCACCATCCACACGGAAGCAGGCGCTACAACTCTTTCTCGCCTCTTATCGCTCCCACCCACGAGACGGACCACCGCCGGTGGAACTTGTGCATGGCCGCCGCCATCGGGCGCTGCTACACTCGCTCCACCCACCGCAGCATCCGGAGCCGCCAGTGGTCCGCAAGTATCGCTTTGCGCCGCGCAATCTAGTTCTTTTCAGGGTTTATGGCAACCGTGCGCACTGGGAAAGAGGCGCGATCTAGGAACGCATTAACTCTTATGTAGATTGTGCTTCTTTTCTTCCCACAGATTCACAGCCTAACGGGACGAAATTGAAGTAGATACTTCCTGTGAGTTAGCATGGGCAGAGGTCATTGTTGGCAACCGGAATAAAATAATAATTGGGTCCTTTTACCGACCTCCCAGTTCAGATGATGCAGTTGCTGAAAGGTTCAAAGAAAACTTGAGTTTGATTTTAAACACGTACCCGACTCATACGATAATAGTTGGTGGTGACTTTAATTTACCCTCGATATGTTGGCGAAAATAAATGTTTAATTCCGGAGGTACGCACAAAATATCATCCGAAATTGTGCTAAACGCATTCTCTGAAAATTATTTCTAGCAGTTAGTTCATGAGCCCACGCGAATAGTAAAAGGTTGTGAAAACACACTTGACCTCTTAGCAATAAATAATCCTGAGTTAATAACCACATTCAAAACCGATGTAGGGATTAGTGAACACAGGGTTGTCGTAGCGAGACTGAATATTGTGATCTCCAAATCCTTGAAAAATAAGCGAAAAATATACCTACTCAAAAAAGCAAATAAAAATTCACTTGACGCCTTCCTGAGAGACAACCTCCACTCATTCCAAATTAATAACGTAAGTGTAGACCAGATGTGGCTTGAATTCAAAGAAATAGTATCGGCAGCAATTGAGAGGTTTATACCAAATAAACTAACAAACGATGGAACTGATCCTTCTTGGTACACAAAACGGGTTAGAACACTATTGCAGAAACAATGAAACAAACATGCCAAATTTAAACAGACGCAAAATTCCGTAGGTTGGCGATCCTTTACAGAAGCTCGGAACTTAGCGCGGACTGCAATGCGAGACGCCTATAACAGTTTCCACAACGAAACTGTCTCGAAACCTAGCAGAAAATCCATGGAGATTCTGGTCGTATGCGAATTATGTTAGTGGCAAGAAACAATCAATGCCTTCTCTGTGCGGCAACAATGGAGATACTGTTGAAGACAGTGCTGCCAAAGCAGAGTTACTAAACACAGCCTTACGAAATGCCTTCACAAACGAAGACGGAGTAAATATTCCAGAATTCGTTTCGAGAACAGCTGCCAACATGAGTAACGCAGAAGTAAATATCCTCGGAGTAGTGAAGCAACTTAAATCAATTAATAAAAGCAAGTCTTCTTGTCCAGACTGTATACCAACTAGGTTCTTTTCGGAGTATGCTGATGCATTAGCTCCATACTTGACAATCATATCCAACCGTTCGTTCGAAGAAAGATCCGTACCCGAAGACTGGAAAGTTGCACAGGTCACACCAATATTCAAGAAAGGTAATAGGAGTAATCCACTAAATTACAGGCCCATATCGTTAACGTCGATGTGTAGCAGGATTTTGGAACATATGCTGTGTTCGAACGTAATGAATTACCTCGAAGGAAACGGTCTATTGACACACAGTCAACATGGTGTAGAAAACATAATTCCTGTGAAACACAACTAGCTCTTTATTCACACCGGAAGGCTTATGACACTGTACCACACAAGCAGCTCGTAATAAAACTGCGTGCTTATGGAATATCGTCTCAGTTAAGTGACTGGATTTGCGATTTCCTGTCAGAGACGTCACAGTTTTAGTAATTGACGGAAAGTCATCGAGTAAAACAGAAGTGATTTCTGGAGTTACACATGATAGTGTTGTAGGCCCTTTGCTGTTCCTTATCTATATAATCGATTTTGGAGACAATCTGAGCAGCCGTCTTCGTTTGTTTGCAGATGACGCTGTCGTTTATCGAATAATAAATTCATCAGAAGATGAAAACAAACTGCAAAACGATTTAGAAAAAATATCTGAATGGTGCGAAAAGTGGCAGTTGACACTAAATAACGAAAAGTGTGAGGTCATCCACATGAGTACTAAAAGGAACTCGTTAAACTTCGGTTACACGGTAGATCAGTCTAATCTAAAAGCCATAAATTAAACTAAATACCTAGGTATTACAATTACGAACAATTTAAATTGGAAAGAACACATAGAAAATGTTGTGGGGAACGCTAACCAAAGACCGTTTTATTGGCAGGAGACTTAGAAAATGTAAGCGACCTACTAAGGAGACTGCCTACACTACGCTTGTCCATCCTATTTTAGAATTCTGCTACGCGGTGTGGGATCCTTACCAGGTAGGACTGACGGAGTATATCGAAAAAGCTCAAAGAAAGGCAGCACATTTTGTATTATCGCGAAATATGGGAGAGAGTGTCACAGAAATAATACAGGGTTTGGGCTGGAAATCATTAAAAGAAAGGCGTTTTTCGTTGTGACGGAATCATCTTACGAAATTCCAATCACCAACTTTCTCCTCCGAATGCGAAAATATTTTGTTGACACCGACCTACATAGCGCGGAACGATCACCACGATAACGTAAGGGAAATCAGAGCTCGTACGGAAATACACTCCTGGAAATGGAAAAAAGAACACATTGACACCGGTGTGTCAGACCCACCATACTTGCTCCGGACACTGCGAGAGGGCTGTACAAGCAATGATCACACGCACGGCACAGCGGACACACCAGGAACCGCGATGTTGGCCGTCGAATGGCGCTAGCTGCGCAGCATTTGTGCACCGCCGCCGTCAGTGTCAGCCAGTTTGCCGTGGCATACGGAGCTCCATCGCAGTCTGTAACACTGGTAGCATGCCGCGACAGCGTGGACGTGAACCGTATGTGCAGTTGACGGACTTTGAGCGAGGGCGTATAGTGGGCATGCGGGAGGCCGGGTGGACGTACCGCCGAATTGCTCAACAAGTGGGGCGTGAGGTCTCAACAGTACATCGATGTTGTCGCCAGTGGTCGGCGGAAGGTGCACGTGCCCGTCGACCTGGGACCGGACCGCAGCGACGCACGGATGCACGCCAAGACCGTAGGATCCTACGCAGTGCCGTAGGGGACCGCACCGCCACTTCCCAGCAAATTAGGGACACTGTTGCTCCTGGGGTATCGGCGAGGACCATTCGCAACCGTCTCCATGAAGCTGGGCTACGGTCCCGCACACCGTTAGGCCGTCTTCCGCTCACGCCCCAACATCGTGCAGCCCGCCTCCAGTGGTGTCGCGACAGGCGTGAATGGAGGGACGAATGGAGACGTGTCGTCTTCAGCGATGAGAGTCGCTTCTGCCTTGGTGCCAATGATGGTCGTATGCGTGTTTGGCGCCGTGCAGGTGAGCGCCACAATCAGGACTGCATACGACCGAGGCACACAGGGCCAACACCCGGCATCATGGTGTGGGGAGCGATCTCCTACACTGGCCGTACACCACTGGTGATCCTCGATGGCTCCCATACCTCTCTACATCCAGCGTCCTGCCTCCCCCCCCCCCCCCCCGCCCCTTTATCGGTTGCATCCTCCCTACACGACAACGGCGCATCATTTCAAGGGGAGGGGGGGGGGGGGGGGGGAGGAATGTGCTGGCATAAGCTGTCGCCAGCACAGCAGTAGGCAAAGATGTAGCGCGACGATCGATTGTAATATTGGATCAAGCGCACCTATCATGAGAGAGACCAGAGTCACACTGACAAGCAACAGACTGCCAACGCCCACTCGACAGCAAGTATTTAGGCCGCCGCCGCTGGCTGAAGGGCCAGTTTTGCGTCTGTCATACACTCGCGGGGTTACTTCGTAACAGGCTATGTCAGTACATAGCGACCTGATTAGTAACTACAGCTGGGCCAGCAGTAAGATTAAAGTTTGTAATAGCAAGATTACCGATATTGTATGTAAGAGGACTATTACTAATGAGCTTGTACCACGACACATGGACTCCATCCAAGTTAAGTAGAAGTTCATGTAAATAAAGGACCATTATAATATGCAGGTGCATTTGTATTGTATAAAAAAGAGGATACCAGCCACACATATCGACATCCGCTACCTTCGTTTCCTTGCGGTACAAAATTCTACAAGCCCTGTACAAGAAGAAGACGTAAGACTGGCCACCCAGACATATCTGCAACAAAATTATTTTCTACTTGGAAATTCTCTGCACAGACAGCTGTATTACTTGGAAATGGTTTCTCCCCTCTGTCGTCTTTTAGTATAAATCTTCATGGACCATTTCGGAAAACAGTTCCTACATAACTAACCTGTCAGCTATAATGTCAAGCCCGCATCTCGTGGTCGTGCGGTAGCGTTCTCGCTTCCCACGCCCGGGTTCCCGGGTTCGATTCCCGGCGGGGTCAGGGATTTTCTCTGCCTCGTGATGGCTGGGTGTTGTGTGCTGTCCTTAGGTTAGTTAGGTTTAAGTAGTTCTAAGTTCTAGGGGACTGATGACCATAGATGTTAAGTCCCATAGTGCTCAAAGCCATTTGAACCATTTTATAATGTCAAATGTTGGTACAGATACGCTAGTGATGTTCTGTGTCTGTGGACTGGTATAAAAAACTGAACACATTCCGAGAACACTAAACTCATAACACCAAACATACATTTCTGCATGGATAGCGGTGAAAAATCCACATAAGGATATCACTGAACATCGACATAGATATCATTCAAATACACAAAATTTTAAAATGTACAAAAAACACACAGCAACAGACATGTTAATATCCTCATGTCCACAACACCCAATAACACAAACATTCTGCTTTCCAGCCCTCAGTAGGTAGTTTCATTCCATACCAGTCTCAAAACAGAATTTTCAAACGGAATTACACAACAGTAAGTGTATTGTATCTAATAATGGCTAGATCGCTAATTTAACAAGAAACAATTAACTGTGTCTATGCCAGCTCCGCAGCTATACCTGTATACAAAACCAAAACTTGAAGAAGTTGAAAAAACCAGGCAACCTCTTCAAAATGAGTGGGGCCCAAAAAAGAAAATAAAAGGGTACAAATTATTTTTACATACATAACAATTTACTAACAATAGAAAATGTTAGTGAGGTAAGTGTACTCGCTTATTACACCACATGGTGATAAAATACATTAGCTGGCACCGAGAGGCATTTGTCATAAAATTGTTATAGAAACCAGAAACGTCGCATGCCATGGCTTAAGACAGGAGCCTGATTACATTCTGCGTACGTCAGAATAAACACTCAAATGTATTCGCCCACTGCTAATGCTATTGTCTACACAAAATTGTAACAGGAGTCAAAAGAATAAAATATTTGCATAAGATAAGTATTCACCTTACCAGAGACAAAGGCCAATAGTTCAGAGGTATAGGCTCAAACCGATATCTACATCTACATATACACTGCGCTAGCCGTCAAGCGATGTGTGTTTAAGGGCACTATTCGCGCCAAAATCACATTCCCCCACCTCTGTTCCACTCGCGGATCGCGCGAGGGAAAAACGACTGTCTGAACGCCTCAGTAGGAGCTCTAATTTCCCTTATCTTTGAATGGTGATCATTGCGCGATATGAAAGTTGCTGGTAATAATATATGCTCTACATCCTCTGCGAAGATCGGATTTTGGAATTTATTGAGCAGCCTCTTCCGTTTAGCGCGTCGTCTATCTGCAAGTGTGTCCCACTTCAAACTTTCTATGAGATCTGTTACGCTCTCGCGATGGCTAAATGTACCATTCACGAATCTTGCCGCTCTTCTTTGGACCTTGTCAATTTCTTGAATCAGTCCCAACTGGTAAGGGTCTTATACAGATGAACAGTAGTCTAAGACTGGATGAAGTAAAGCATTGTAAGCAATTTCCTTTGTTGAAGGACTGCATCGCTTCAGGATTCTACCAATAAACCGCAATCTGGAGTTCACCTTACCCGTTACTTGTGTTTTGATCGTTCCATTTGAGATCATTTTGAATAGCCACACCCAGATACCTGACGGATGTTACCGCTTCCAAAGACTGGGCATTTATTTTGTACTGTTACATAAAAGAAATTTTCGCTTTGTTATACGCAGTAGATTACACTTACTAATATTGAGAGGCAACTGCCAGACATTACACCACGCATTTATTTTCTGCAAACCTCATTAATTTGTTCACAACTTTCGTGTGATACTACTTTACTGTAGACTACACCATCATCGGCAAACAGCCTAATGCCGCTGTCACTACCATCAACCAGATCGTTTATTTAAATCGTATAAAGCAATGGACCTATTACGCTGCCTTGGGTCACGCCTGATGTTACTCTTGTTTCTGTTGAAGTCTCCCCATTCAGGACGGCATACTGCTCTGTCTGTTATAAAACTTCCTATCCAACAGCATATGTCATCGGATAGACCGAAAACGCACATATTGGAGCAAACGACAGTGTGGAACTAAATCGAACGCAGTTCGAAAGTCGAGAAACATGGCATCAACCTGGGAGCAGGTATCTATAGCCTGTTGTATATCACGCACAAAGAGGCCCAGCTGTGTCTCGCCTGACCGCTGTTTCCTAAAACAGTGCTGGTTTCTGCAGATGAACTTCTCAGAGTCTAGGTCATTATATCTGAACACAAAATATGTTCCATGATTCTAAAACAAATCGAAGTCAATGAAATTGGCCGATAATTATGTGCATCCGATTTTCTACCCTTTTTTATAGATTGCTATGACCTGGGCCTTTTTCCAGTCCCTTGGAACTTTCTGCTGTTCCAATGATTTCTGATAGATGATGGATAAGAATAGTGCAATATTTGTAGCATAGTCAACATAAAATCTTACAGGGATACCGTCTCTGCCAGATGCCTTACTGGCGTCTAAGGATCTTAACTACTTTACAATCCCAGATACAACCAACACTATGTCAGCCATCCTTGCGTTTTTTCGATAACTGAAAGGGGGAATGGTGCTGCAGACCTCTACCGTAATCGAGTTTTTGAAAGCTAGGTTCAGAATTTCGGCCTTCTGTTTATCATCACCGGTTACACTACCCCTACTATCAGCAAGAGAAGGTATTCAATTATCTGTAGCTTTCATAGATTTTACGTACGACCAAAAATTTTTGAGGTTATTTTTAGAATCTGCAGATGAAATATTGCTTTCAAATACGTTAAAAGAATCTCTCTTAGACCTTTTGACAGCTGCTTTCACTTCGCATAATTTCTGCTTGTCAGCGGGATTGTGACTGCGTTTAAAAGGACTGTGCAAAATTCTCTGCTTTCTCAGCAACTTCCTAATATGTTTGTTGAAGCTAGGTGGATCCTTTCCCTCCCCTATATTTTTGCTAGGCACATTTCTCTAGCACGTGGTGGACAGTACCTTGAAATTCCGACCAAAGATGCTCAATATCTTTGTGTCCCGCGATGAATGTTTGGAGATTACTATGAAGATATTCATTAATGATACTTTTATTTACTTTCCCAAACAAGAAAAGCCTATCCCGATTTTTTCCCCACTTTCACAGACATAGAAGCAACGACATTATCGTCGGTAATACCTTCTTCTAGATTAATTTCCTCAAAAAAATCACGTCTGTTTGTCGGCAAACTATATAATGTGTTTAGATCTAAAGTTGGTTTTCAAAGCAGTTGCTCAACGTTATATGTTCAGAGCGCTCCTAGAATAACTCCACGCGAGTCTTTGCTTCTGCCCCCTGCGATAAACATGTGATTTTCCCAGTCAATGGACGCCAGATTAAAGTCTCCATGTATAACTAATGGATAATTTGGATATTTATTTCCTATGTACTCAAGACTTTTCCCTGAAACGTTCTGCGACGTTAGTTGCGGATGCTGGTGGTCTATGAAAGCATCCTAATACAATGGTCGCCCCTTGTCTGATTGACAGCTTTATCCAGACTGTTTCACAGTCCGATCCAGTATCGATCTAAACTGCGATTAAATAGCCTTTAACTGCAATGAACACACCACCTCCCATAGCATCAGTCCTATCTTTCCCATGGTGTCCGAGCGGTTCTAGGCGCTTCAGTCTGGAACCGCGCGACTGCTATGGTCGCAGGTTCGAATCCTGCCTCGGGCATGGATGTGTGTGATGTCCTTAGATTAGTTAGGTTTAAGTAGTTCTAAGTTCTAGGGGACTTATGACCTTAGCTGTTGAGTCCCATAGCGCTCAGAGCCATTTTGAACCTATCCTTCCTAATCATTGTCCAACCCGAGTTCAAAATTTCATTGCTATCTATGTCTGGTTTCAACCAGCTTTCGGTACCTAATATAGTATTGGCACTACTACTGTTTACTTCATAGAGTAACTCGGACATCTTGCTACACACACTTCGACAATTTACTAACATGAGATTTAGCATTCTTAAATCCTTTGGAATGACCTGTTCAGGCGAACTAACAATTTTTACGGTTGTCACACCCACGTCAGTGTCATGAACTGGTATGTTTTCTGGCCAACGGTTTGTTTCCCGTGGGGAGGAACCTAATCTAAAAAAAAAAAAAAAAAAAAGAAAAGAAAACCATGTGCACACAACAAGTACTGTGCTACCCATGTAGCTGCTTCCTGTGTGTAGTTTACCTCTAATCTACAACCTTCCACCGCATAGCGTAGGTCGAGGAGTCTACAACCATTTTCGTCACAGAGTCGTCGAAGCCTCAGGTTTAGATTCTCCACTCGACTCCAAACCAGAGGACCCTAGTCCACCCTTGGTACAATGCTGCAAATCGTCAGCTTGGCTTCCACTCCTCGAGAGATGGAAGTCGCCTTCGTCAATTTAGCCAGCCGTCGAAAGGACCCAATAATTTCTTCGGAACCCTGATGACTGGTATCGTTGGTGCTGACATGTGCAACAGTCTGCCGCTGGCTGCACCCCACACGGTCGATAGCCGCCGGAAGAGCTTCTTCCACATCCCGGAAAAGGCATCCCCTCCCCCCCCTCCCCAGCAAGCACACTGCTCTAGCCGCTATGTTCCTGAAGGGCTACCCGACCCGCTTAACATTGGAGCTCCCAATAACTAACAAACCCCTATCCCCACGTGCATGAGGTCCTTGCTGAAGGAGCGGCCACTATCCTGGCAGAAGGTGCATTCTGATCTCGCTCAACGTCCCTCCCCCCCCAATCAGACAGCACATTGAATCTATTAGTAAAGTGCATCATGGGATTTGGTAGCAGTTTGTGTCCCCCATGCAGCCTTCGCCTTGAGGCTCGAGACCTCGACACAGTCCGCCACTCACATTGAGGTGAGAGTGGGTCTGCCGGCTCAGTCGCACCTGAGGCTGGCTCAGTGACAGAGAGCTGTGACATCCTCCCCTGCACATCTAGTACAGCGGAGGCTGCCGCAGGCACCCCATCCCACGACACCTAAAAAAAATGGTTCAAATGACTCTGAGCACTATGGGACTCAACATCTTAGGCCATAAGTCCCCTAGAAGTTAGAACTACTTAAACCTAACTAACCTAAGGACATCACACACACCCATGCCCGAGGCAGGATTCGAACCTGCGACCGTAGCAGTCCCGCGGTTCCGGACTGCAGCGCCAGAACCGCACGGCCACCGCGGCCGGCTCACGACACCTCAGGATGGCACTCTGGAGCCTGTTGACTGTGGCCAAAAACGCTTCCACCTGCGTTTGGACTGTGGCCAACTCCTCCTGCATCCGCACACAACAGACGCAGTCCCTATCCATCTAGCTAATATGTGATTTACTATAAGAAACTTAAGAAACCTACTGCCACACAAAGTTGACAGCTACACTCTAGATGGCAGAAAGGACAGTCAACAATGAAAAACAATAAAAATGTATGGTAGTCGCTAGAGCTGGTGCTTATTTCCTTCTACGGGCTATCTAGTGTATACTAAAGAAAAATAAACAGTGATCTACAGTAAACTGCTAGGGCTGTCTAGTGAATATTATTAAAGAATTAAACAGTAGCCTACCGTAAGCTACACCTACTGATTATCCCTCGTATTTATAATGTAAACAAACGTTTATGAACACTCGAAAATGACCTAATAAAACTATACGAACTGCTACCTTCAATGTATCTAGTCTAAATGACACTAATAAACGTAAATACTGAGTACTGTACACTGACTTAATTGATAATCACGCGTATTAACGTCAGTTAAAAATGTAAACAAACGTTTGCCCTAAACAGAAACCGCTTTTCCTGTTCAGATGCAAATAAAAATTGAAACCTTCAATTTATAAAGTCTATCTGACACTAATGTACCTAAATATGGTAGAATATACAGCAAAAACAAATTACTAGCTTAATTACTTATTCGGAACACAGCAAGCAAAAAGCGCTCGTAGTCAGCGTCAGGGCTGCCAACCAATAAGACGTAACATGCAGTGGCTCTCGATTGCATTGGCTTACAAGCTTCTCAAGCTTGGGAAGAACCGAGATGCAGAGGGCGCTAAATGTATGCACATTACAACTACTCCTTAATGGTGTTAAGTAACATTTTACATTAATGTGAGAATGAATATTTCTTCTACAAGGCTACTAAAATTGCAATAAATTTACAGGTATACTTCATGCATAAAATCTCTAACACATTTGCTGACAGAGTATTATAGCACGTAAATTCAGTTGCAGAAGCTAGAGTTCTATTTACAGAAGACCACTCTTCCAAATGCATGGGGAAAGAAGAGCAAATATGAGCTAAAACAAAATCACTAGAAAGAGAAATTTCCGCTCAACATTACGAAAGCTTAAGCGATAAGGAAAAATTAGGAAAGCAATGGATGCTATATACATACGCATAAGCACTGCGCCTTGCTGGTGTTAAGTAATATAATTTTACATTAAAGCATAATGACAGTCTTGTACAAGATGAGTTATAAATGCAACAATTTTAGAGGTATACATTAAATATAAAATGTTCTATTAAACATCTATGTAGCAGAGTGGTACTGCACGTAAATTTATGAACGTCTTGCTAAGAGAGACTATAACATTTTCAATGATCAGTTCTAACTCACGTTAACGACTTTCTTGATGGCCTTAAACCACTACTCACAGTCACATAATACATGTTTACTGATCTTCGTTAATATCAGCGAATGTGCCATTTCCCTCAAAATACTTCCTCCTTACTGTTGGGTTACTTACATTTCATATGACAGTTTCCTTTTTCGTGGCTTTTTCAGTACATGTTCTTACAGTTGGTACTCCGAAGAAATTGTGTTTTTGTTTATTTCGTAAGCGTCCGCACAGTTAAACAGAAGATCCTCATTCTTTAAGTAGTGATGTAATTTTTCTATTTTATTCTTTCCTACGCCTTTTTGTAAGAGAAGTAATTCTTGGTATTATAACTGTTAACCTATGCACACTAAATTTATATGGAGTACCACGCTGCTACATAAATGTTTTACAGATAACTTTATGTTTAATGTATAACTAAAATTATTGCATTTATAACTGGCTCTCTATAAGAGATTGTCAGTTTCCTTTAATGTAAATTCAAGCTACTTAAGACAAGCAAGACGCAGTGCTTACGCATATGTATATAGCGCTCACTGCTTTCAAGTTTTTCCTTATCGCTTAATCTTCCGTAATGTTAAGCGGAAGTTTCTCTTTTTAATGATATTGTTTCAGCTCATACTTGCTCTTCTTTCTCCATGCATTTGTAACAGTGGTTCTTTGTAAATACAGCTCTAGCTTCTGCAATTGAATTTACAGTGTTACTCTGTCAGCAAATGTTTTAGAGATTTTATACATAATATATGACTGTAAAGTTATTGCATTATTTTTAGTCTTTTAGAAGAAATTTTCATTCATACTTTACTGTAAAATGTTGTTACTTAAAGCAAGTAAGGAGTAGTTGTTATGCGCATGTATTTAGCTCCCTCAGCATCCCAATTTCTCCTTATTGGTTTGAGCCTGAACCTCTGATCGCTCGGCCATTGACTCTGGTAAGTTGAATACTTATGTTATGCAGATAAATGGCTCTGAGCAGTATGGGACTTAACTTCTGAGGTCATCAGTCGCCTGGAACTTAGAACTAATTAAACCTAACAAACCTAAGGACATCACACACATCCATGCCCGAGGCAGGATTCGAACCTGCGACCGTAGCGGCCACGGGGTTCCAGACTGAAGCGCCTTTAACCGCACGGCCACACCGGCCGGCTGTTACGCAGATATTTTATTCTTTTGACTCCTGTTATAATTTTATGTAGGCAAGGGCCTTATCAGTGGGCTAATACATTTGCGTGTTTATTCTGACGTACGTTAAGCCGTGTGCATATGTTTCTGGTTTTTACAACAATTTTATATATGACAAGTGCCACTCGGCTTCAGCTGATGTATTTTACCAGAATGTGAGGTAACATGTGAATACACTTAGCTCACAAATATTTTTCTATTATCAGTATTTTCTTATGTATGGAAAAATAGTTTGTAATCGTTTACACATACTTTTAGGGCCAAATCCTTCTATAGAAGATATTTTTAGAAATTTTGAAAGCAAGATCAAGGACTATATAAACCTTTGGTTTGCAGCTTGTTGGCTGATTTTTTTCACACCGTTCAAATTTATACAGTTGCTGAATCGCAGCCATGCTTAAGAGATTGAAATGTGCGCCAGCCCAAGTACCAAAGACTATCACCAAGTACACGGAAATTATTTTTTTTTAACATAGGAATTTTACAGCCAACCGGTTGGAAATAACTGTTCTGTAATTGACCTAGGTTTCGACACCTACCAAGAGTATCTTCATCAGAATGTAATTTTGAAGAATCGTAACATGGTCAGAAATTAGAGCAGTTATGCTCTAGTCAAAATTAAAATAAAATACGTTCCAGCCCTGTTACGTGCGCCTAGCTAGGACTAACGTCTGATTACTACATGGAAATTAGTTCTAAAATCTTATTAACAGGTATGGCCATTGATTTTAATAAGCAATGTAAAAATTTTAACCTGATGACAGAATATGTGAAAGCTAAAATTTAAATATTGTGATAAATAAAGCTTTTAAAGAAGATTTTAATTTTCAAATTGATGTTATCTATAACGGTATCAACGGTTGGTTGTATAAATGTAAATGTGAAATTGAAATCAGACACGAAAATAAATTGTCAAAACTGAAGAACAGGATAACGATAGTGATAAAATTACAGTAAATTATGATAAAACTCAAATTATCATTTCGGATGAAGAATGCCTACTTTTACAAAAAGGTTTAAGGTATAATGCAGTCTCTACGCTTACTGAATGTACGTAATATACGATTTTGTGGTTGACGTCAGAATTAGGTGTAGACAGTGATAAAGTACATAAGGTCCAACGAGTTAGCATAACTCATGAATGTAACATCATAGAAAAAGAAACGGCTTCTATGAGTAGTATTTGCACTAAAGAAAAGATAGTGTTTATTAGTATTAAATTGAAAAATAATGAAGCTTTCAGTACTAAAGCCGATAAAGGCAGTACAGTTGTCGTTGCATATAAAATTGAATATGTAGATAAAACGATACAACGTTTGAGGAAAATGGCATCACCGAAATTAGTTCAGACCCTTCCGTTAGCCTGCAAAAAAGAAATTCAGAAAAATTGTTCGGGAAATATAAAAAAAAATGGTTAGTGAACATAAATCTAAGGCGTCACGTTCTAATTTAAACTTCACAAGAACCAGCATCCGATCCACCCGATCGTAAATAGTATAGGGAGTGCTCACCACAAGTGAGCTAGGCACTTAGAAGGTAAACTCAAGGAATACTTTACTTTGGACAGTAATTTTTGTGTTACAAATAGGCAAAATCTCATTAGTAAAACGAAAACGCTCAAATGCACTCCTCATACTAGGTTGCTGTCCTTTGATATTACAAGCCTGTACACTAACGTTCCTACTGACTTGATACTTAAAATCGTTGAAAAAACCTATTACTGCATAAAAAGTTAGCTGAGAATCAAATTACAGAACTCATGAGGCTGTTAAAGTTTATGCTCAAACACAGTTACATTACTTTGGCCTTGCAATGGGTAGTTCCTTAACTGATATCGTAGCTGGCGTTTTCATTAACTCCCTTGAAGAAGGCTTCTTCAATACCATGTCAGAAGTAGAGAGTAAAATATGGTTTTGTGCGCACTGTACAGACGACCTAATTTTTTCATTGGATGCAACTGACCAAGAATCAGACTTATTTAACACCTTTATCGGCTTCCATGAAAAAATTAAATTCACAAAGGAAGTTCAAAATGAGGAAGGAGACCTAAATTTCCTTCGTCTGAAATTACTCATACAGAATGGCAGTGCTATCTACTCTGATAATATTTTTCCATCAGATTCTTTCCAACCACAGGCTCATAAAGTTTCGTTTTCTCATTCAGCAATAAATCGTCCTCTAACAACTCCACCCGGCCACTGTGGCCGAGCGGTTCCAGGCGCTTCAGTCCAGAACTGCGCTGCAGCTACGGTCGCAGGTTCGAATCCTGCCTCGGGCAAGGATGTGTGTGATGTCCTTAGGTTGGTTAGATTTAAGCAGTTCTAAGTCTAGGGGACTGATGAACGCAGATGTTAAGTCCCAGAGTGCTTGGAGCCATTTGATTGAACAACTCCAATTTCCCCATGTGATTTTCAGAAAGAAATTAATTTGATTAAGACTATTGCTAGCAATAATGGTTATAATCTAGACGTAGTCGACCAGATACTTAGTAACAAAGGGACAAATAAAAAATTTTCAACACTAGATGACAGCAAACTGAAGAGTAAAGAAGGGGAAAAAGGTTCATTCGATACCATTTTTAGGTAATATGTCCTACAGGGTCGGCAGGCTTTTGACTAGAGAATAGGAAATAAACTTCGCTACCAACAACAGTCTGAAGAAAAATTTAGTATGCACATTATAAACTGACATTATAAACATTATAAACAATCGTTTGAAAAGATTTTCCTAGCTATTGTATGTAGCAGAGGTGGAGCTATTAAAGCCAGCTGTAAGGAGTACCTGTCGGGTAAGAAAGGAGGAAAGGTTCATAAATCTTCTTTTTCTGAACATTTGCTTATTTCAGACCGAGTGAATTAGAAGAAACTTTAATTTTGCTTAAGGAAATAAAGGCTGGCAACTGGATTTATTAGAAGAACATGAAATTCATATACATCTTGCTAACAGAGACAGTATCATTTTTAACCATCAGTTGCAAGTTGCGAGTAAGCACTTCCTTGATGGCTTTCCACCGCTGCTCACAGTGATGTAAGTGTTTACTGATCTCCGCTAATATCGGCGAATGTGCCGTTTTCCTCAAAATACCTCCTCTTTGATATTGGTTTACTTATATTTTATATCACAGGGTTTCATTTTTGGTGGTTTTTTCAGCACATGTTCTTACAGTTCCAAAAAAATTTTATTTTTTTAGTAAGCTTCCGTACAGTTAAACAGGTAATCCTCCTCTTTTATTTTATGTTGTGATGTAATTTTATCCATTTTACTCTGTCCTGCACCTTTTGTGTAACTAAAGCAATTTTTTGTAATAGAACAGTACCACTCTGATACATCAAAGTTTTACAGATAATTTAATACTAATGTCCACCTCTAAAATTATTGCACTTATAGCTGGTCTCCTATAAGAGATTGTCAGTTTCCTTTACCGTAAATTCACGTTACTTAACACCAGCAAGACACAGTGCCGACACATATGTATAAAGCGCCCTCTGCTTTCCAGTTTTCCTTATCACTTAATCTTACGTAATGTTAAGCGGAAGTTTCACTTTTTATTAATGTTTTTTTAGCCCATATTTGCTCTCCTTTCCCCACAGTGCTGCCGGGAGGAGTGGCCTAGCGGTTCTAGGCGCTACAGTTTGGAACCGCGCGATCGCTACGGTCGTAGGTTCGAGGAGGAGGAGGAGGAGGAGATTAGTGTTTAACGTCCCGTCGACAACGAGGTCATTAGAGACGGAGCACAAGCTCGGATTAGGGAAGGATGGGAAAGGAAATCGGCCGTGCCCTTTCGAAGGAACCATCCCGGCATTTGCCTGAAGTGATCTAGGGAAATCACGGAAAACCTAAATCAGGATGGCCGGACGCGGGATTGAACCGTCGTCCTTCCGAATGCGAGTCCAGTGCGCTAACCACTGCGCCACCTCGCTCGGTCGCAGGTTCGAATCCTGCCTCGGGCATGGATGTGTGTGACGTCCTTAGTTAGGTTTAAGTAGTTCTAAGTTCTAGGGGGACTGATGACCTCAGAAGTTGAGTTCCATATTGCTCAGAGCCATTTGAACCATTTTTGTAACAGTGGTCGTTTGTAAACAGAACTCGAGCCTCTGCAACTGAATTTATGTACAGTATTACTCTGTCAGCAAATATATTAGGCATTTTATAAGTAATGTAATATAAGATAAGATAACCCACTATTCTTTGATACTTTATCAATTGTCTGTCGACGGTTTGTGAGCTCAGTATTTTCGTCCATTAGGGTAGTTGATGGACGTCCAGAACGAGGTTTGTCATCAATCGACATGTCACCATTTTTAAATCGAGCAAACCATCCATACACTTTAGTTTTTCCCACAGTGTCATCTTGGTAAGCTGTTTCCAACATTTAAACAGTTTCAGCAGCATTTGTACCGAGAAGAAAACAAAATTTCACAGCTGCACGTAGTTCACTTAAACTTGCCGTCGTAAAAAAAAACGAAACAAGAAGAAAGCAGAGCTAGCAAAAACAATCACTGCAGATGAAGAGAACAAGCCAGTTCGACAACATAGGCTGCACTGAACTGGCAATCAGTTGCGCCACATATGCCTAGCGGCAGAAATGTGTACTACACAAGCTCCACCCACAGCAATGTTGATTCCATCTTTTTTTCTTTGTACGCCCTCGTACATGGGCACATGCTACCATATCTCCCTATGCGTTACTACCCGAATGCAAACACTGGAAAATAATAATTTCGAACAGCTACCGCCGATTCGAGTGCAACTACGTAAGTATGCCCTAGCGACCTCAGCCACTAAGATGGTTAATATTTCTGTCATCATGTAAAATAAACAACCATTCGTCAAATGGTCTTAAGGACAAAATAACTCATGGTAAGACCGTCAAATCAGAATTACGTCGAAAAACTTGCACACGCACACACACACACACACACACTCTACTAAAGCAACCAGCCGCTATTCCGAAACGTCTTTCTCAAGCTAGAACCTCCTCGTAACCCAGCTGGGCACACTAAGCTTCAGTTTCAAGGTGAAACGCCAACCGTGAACATAGTATAGCTTAACAAGTACATACAGGTACGCGTGACAAAACCGCAAGAGCGTGCGCCCGTCTATCGCTAACCACTGATGTACCAGAGCCGTATTCATGACCACAAATACTATACGACTTGCAAATCTAAGAGACAAATTGCATTTACTGTCCTCAGTTTGTCTCTGCTCTACTGAACATTTATGTATGTACTCCAAACTGTATGAAAAACAGCAAGTCTTGTTTAGAGATTGCAACCGCAGTATCAATCACGACATCACGAAATTAAAGAAATTTTAGGTCTTCACTCTATTCACTCCAAGAACTCTTAAAATAAGTATTTCACTCCGCTTCGTGTCTTGAGAAATGTCGAATAATTACAGGGTTTGACAAGAATGTAGAAACGCCAAAAACGCTATACCTTACCATGCCTAATGCGATGCAGGAAATCCGTTGACAGTCAAAACAACTACCAGTCCTCTCGGAATGGATAAATACAGATATTGTATGGTTTTCAAGGGTATCTTATACCATTTTCTGCAAAATCTTGGCAAGTTCAGATAAAGATGATGGAGGAGGATAGCGATTATGCTTCCCCCCCCCCCCCCCCCCCCCCAATCCAAAGAAGATCACAAAGGCGCAATAATATTCAGATCTGATGACTATGGTAGGCAGCAGAGATTCGATAATTCGTCACCGTGCTCTCAAAACCAGCCCTGGATGGTACGAGCCATGTCAACAGGGGCCCTGTCAGCTTGTTCGCAGCATCACGATGGGTATCAATCATTCTACCACGGGATAGATCAGATCACCGAAAAAGCCCACATAATCCCTTGTAGTAACGTGACCTTGCATTTTACCCATTGCGATCATAGAATGCCATGGTATGTCTGCCTAAATCATCGCCCAACCACCGGCATGTCTCATTCTTGGGACATAATCCCGATCGAAAGTTGAACACACTGTGCAACAAGATTCATCCAAACAAATGACTCCACCAGCGTGGGTTACGGCAACTGAATGCAACTGGTGTTGCGTATGGGAGTGCTGCATTACGTCTCCTCTACGCAAAAAAATGGTTCAAATGGCTCTGAGCACTATGGGACTTAACTTCTAAGGTCATCAGTCCCCTAGAACTTACAACTACTTAAACCTAACTAACCTAAGGACATCACGCACATCCATGCCCGAGGCAGGATTCGTACCTGCGACTGTAGCGCCTTTAACCGCTAGGCCACACCGGCCGGCTCCTCTACGCATTTCACATGTGTTTAGTAGGAACGAAGTCGGCGTAAGGTTTGAAGTCGGCGTAATGTTTGATTCAGGACAACGGGCAGACCATTCCATTCGCCGAATATCCTTTCGTTTGAAGAATGGTCGCACGTTGTATTCGATAACAGTGGCGTCAGGGCAGACTGCACCCCTGGAAACAAGCACTTGGGTAAGGAGCAAAGTGTCATTACAATGTTGACTGGATAGTGTACCATATTCAATGATTCCTCTATACTCCATGTTTAATGATTTTCTGTTACGGGTTTTTCCATTACTGATGTGTGGCTTTGGATTTAGAGCTCGCTCTGCGATACCCAACTTGTGGGGCACCCTTTGTGTTGTTTTGGTACAGAAAGGGTTAGCATGTGTGACATTCAGCTCTGCAGTGACTTTTGCAACTATCATCCTCTCATTTTTCGTCACAATCGTCTTCAATGACCGTTTATCACCATCAGGCGATATATATTTTCGTCCTTGTTGTGACAGCGGATGATACTTTTCCGCTTTTCCTGTCTGCGCTAACAGTGCAACTTGCGGGCTTGGCTCGTATCTCCATTTGCGACCAAGCGTGCATTTATGGCGGTGTTCCCATAGTTTTGTCTAAACTCTGTACAAAAACATCTATATACTTCGTAAGATACGTTACATTGTTCGACAGAAGGTAATGTCGGTATTAGCTATTTTCTGTTTCATTCTCTCCGTATATTGAGCAGGAAAATTCTGTACGCTTCTATATTGGCCCTTATCTGTCTTATTATCTGAAGGTGAGACGTCAGATGATGCCAGCAACATTGGATCACAGTCTTTCTGGAAAACCAGTGCTAGGTTTTCATTAGATAAAGTCAGATCCTGTGCCAACGGCCTTGCCGCAGAACACCGGTTTCCGTCAAATCACCGATGTTAAGCGCTGTCGGCCTGGGCTAGCACGTGGATGAGTGACTATCCAGTCTGCCGAGCGCTGTTGGCAAGCGGGCTGCACTAATCCCTTGTGAGGAAAACTGAGAAGTTGCTTGATTGAGAAGTACAGGCTCCAGTCTCGTAAACTGACATATGGCTGGAAAAACGGTGTGCTGACCACATTCCCCTCCATATCCGCATCCAGTGGCGCCTGTGCGCTGGGGATGACACGGCAGCCGATCGGTACCGTTGGGCCTTCATGGCCTGTTCGGGCGGAGTTTAGTTTTTTTAGCTCTAAAGCCACCTTTTTTAAGAACGCATTTTTAAGTTCCCCAGCGTCTGTATTTCACTTTTGTATGAGATATGCAGACCTGTTAAGACTGCAGCAGCACATCTATGAATTTATTAGCTGTTCGTTGTAATTTCTACCTGGTAAACTCAGCGAACGTTGGAGCACAAACGTCTTATGTGTGATTTCTTCACAGATGTTCCAAAATTTCCAGTAAATTTACCAACAAATTCAAGTTTTCGATCGTCTTCCCAAAGACTGATTTTATGACTTTGTACTATTCCACATAGATTATCCCCCAGTGTGATGTGCTCCAGATATTCACCACTAATCACGTAGACGGGTACTATCGGGTTTCTTCTGTTTCTCAGTGGCGTTATCTAGTCCTCTTCAAAGAGAGCTGTCATCCTTTACGCCAAGTGGATATTTTCTGAAAGTCATTTTGCATTTCCTTATGATCATTTACCAAGGTTGCTTTCCTGTACAAAAAAGCATCGTCAGGTCATTGTCTGACGTTATTTGATAAATCGTTTCCGTATTTGCGTCTTTTCAGGGGAGCATTCGGCCCTAACTTCATGTTTATGGAAGACAATGTGCGACCACGTCGAACTGCGTAAGTGGTGGAGGCCTTAAACCGGAGGATATTCAGTTAACGTACTGGCCTGCCCGATGTCCAGAGTTAAATTCCATCCAGCAAGTGTGGGACACGTTCGGGAGACGTACTGTAACACGTCCACATGCTCAAACGACCATCCAACAGTTTTCAACCGCGCCGCTGGAGGAATGGAACGCCCTCCCACAAGAACTCCGTGCTAACATCGTGGCCAGCATGGGAGAAAGTTGCAGAGCACGCATTGAGGCCGTGTGATCACAAACCCTATTAAGAATTAAGACCATGCTTTAGTAATGTCCAGTGGCTCATCACAAATCCCGGTGACTTCATTGTAATTATCGTCTCTGAATAAAAATGTCACTTCCGGTCGTGGCATTGCGTATTTCTTTCAGTAACCTTCTGCACCATACTGTGACAGTTCTTTCTGTGTATGTGCCAAGTTTCATCGATATTTCTTACTTGCCATTGACACATCATGCGAAAGTTACTTTCGTTCTTAAGTTTTGCACACCAGTGACTAGATTCTATTAGTCAAAAATTCATTGAGCCAATTGCACACCGGCAATGATCGTATGGTCGCATATTCGGTAGGCGGTCCCTTTGTCGCTATTCAAGAGGAGCAGGCTATGTGCCCGCGTTAGTGTATTGTCTGATCTACTTATGCTACCCGTGGTCTAGGGGTAGCGTCTTTGATTCATAATCAAAGCGTCTTCGGTCCCGGGTTCGATCCCCGCCACTGCCTAAATTTTGATAAATAATCAGCATTGGCGGCCGAAGACTTCCGTCATAAGAAGTCAGCCTCATTCTGCCAATGGCCTTGTCAAAGAGGGCAGAGGAGCGGATAGAGGTTCAGGGCACTCTCTTGTCCTAGGGGCGGGAAATTGCCCCTAAGGGCGGAAGAATCAGCAATGAGGATGCAGAAGGCAATGGAAACCACTGCATTAAAGACACGTAACGTGTATCCACAGGACATGTGGCCTGTTATTGAAGAAGTGTCATGATGATCTCTCCATTGGCAAAAGATTCCGGAATTGTCCCCCATTCGGATCTCCGGGAGGGGACTGCCAAGGGGGAGGTTACCATGAGAAAAAGATTGAATAATCTACGAAAGGATAACGTTCTACAAGTCGGGGCGTGGAATGTCAGAAGCTTGAACGTGGTAGGGAAACTAGAAAATCTGAAAAGGGAAATGAAACAGCTCAATCTAGATATAGTAGGGGTCAGTGAAGTGAAGTGGAAGGAAGACACGGATTTCTGGTCAGATGAGTATCGGGTAATATTAACAGCAGCAGAAAATGGTATAACAGGTGTAGTATTCGTTATGAACAGGAAGGTAGGGCAGAGGGTGTGTTACTGTGAACAGTTCAGTGACCGGATTGTTCTAATCAGAATCGACAGCAGACCAACACCGACAACGATAGTTCAGATATACATGCCGACGTCGCAAGCTGAAGATGAACAGATAGAGAAAGTGTATGAGGATATTGAAAGGGTAATGCAGTATGTAAATGGGGACGAAAATCTAATAATGATGGGCGTCTGGAATGCAGTTGTAGGGGAAGGAGTAGAAGAAAAGGTTACAGGAGAATATGGGCTTGGGACAAGGAATGAAAGAGGAGAAAGACTAATTGAGTTCTGTAACAAGTTTCAGCTAATAATAGCGAATACCCTGTTCAAGAATCACAAGAGGTGGAGGTATACTCGGAAAAGGCCAGGAGATACGGGAAGATTTCAATTAGATTACATCATGGTCAGACAGAGATTCCGAAATCAGATACTGGATTGTAAGGCGTACCCTGGAGCAGATATAGACTCAGACCACAATATAGTAGTGATGAAGAGTAGGCTGAAGTGAGTCAGGAAGAATCAATACACCATAGAAATGGGATACAGAAGTACTAAGGAATGACGAGATACGTTTGAAGTTCTCTACAGCAATAAGGAATAGCGCAGTAGGCAGTGCAGTTGAAGAGGAATGGACATCTCTAAAAAGGGCCATCACAAAAGTTGGGAATGAAAACATAGGTTCAAAGAAGGTAGCTGCGAAGAAACCATGGGTAACAGAAGAAACACTTCAGTTGATTGATGAAAGGAGGAAGTACAAACATGTTCCGGGAAAATCAGGAATACAGAAATACAAGTCGCTGAGGAATGAAATAAATAGGAAGTGCAGGGAAGCTAAGACGAAATGGCTGCAGGAAAAACGTGAAGACATCGAAAAAGATGTAACTGTCGGAAGAAGAGACTCAGCATACTGGAAAGTCAAAACAACCTTTGGTGACATTAAAAGCAACATTAAGAGTGCAACGGGAACTCCACTGTTAAATGCAGAGGAGAGAGCAGATAGGTGGAAAGAATACATTGAAAGCCTCTATGAGGCTGAAGATGTGTCTGATGTGATAGAAGAAGAAACAGGAGTCGATTTAGAAGAGAAAGGGGATCCAGTATTAGAATCGGAATTTAAAAGAGCTTTGGAGGACTTATGGTCAAATAAGGCGGTAGGCATAGATAACAATCCATCAGAATTTCTAAAATCATTGGGGGAAGTGGCAAAAAAAACGACTATTCACGTTGGTGTGTAGAATATATGAGTCTGGCGATATACCATCTGACTTTCGGAAAAGCATCATCGACACAATTCCGAAGACGGCAAGAGCTGACAAGTGCGAGAATTGTCGCACAATCAGCTTAATAGCTCATGCATCGAAGCTGCTTACAAGAATAATATACAGAAGAATGGAAAAGAAAATTGAGAATGCGCTAGGTGACGATCAGTTTGGCTTTAGGAAAAGCAAAGGGACGTGAGAGGCAATTCTGACGTTACGGCTAATAATGGAAGCAAGGCTAAAGAAAAATCGAGACACCTTCATAGGATTTGTCGACCAGGAAAAAGCGTTCGACAATATAAAATGGTGCAAGCTGTTCGAGATTCTGAAAAAGGTAGGGGTAAGCTATAGGGAGAGACGGGTCATATACAATATGTACAACAACCAAGAGGGAATAATGAGAGTGGACGATCAAGAACGAAGTGCTCGTATTAAGAAGGGTGTAAGACAAGGCTGTAGCCTTTCGCCCCTACTCTTCAATCTGTAGTTCGAGGAAGCAATGATGGAAATAAAAGAAACGTTCAGGGGTGGAATTAAAATACAAGGTGAAAGGATATCAATGATACGATTCGCTGATGACATTGCTATCCTGAGTGAAAGTGAAGAAGAATTAAATGATCTGCTGAACGGAATGAACAGTCTAATGAGTACACAGTATGGTTTGAGAGTAAATCGGAGAAAGACGAAGGTAATGAGAAGTAGTAAAAATGAGAACGGCGAGAAACTTAACATCAGGATTGATGGTCACGAAGTCAATGAAGTTAAGGAATTCTGCTACCTATGCAGTAAAATAACCAATGACGGGCGGAGCAAGGAGGACATCAAAAGCAGACTCGCTATGGCAAAAAAGGCATTTCTGGCCAAGAGAAGTCTACTAATATCAAATACCGGCCTTAATTTGAGGAAGAAATTTCTGAGGATGTACGTCTGGAGTACAGCATTGTATGGTAGTGAAACATGGACTGTGGGAAAACCGGAACAGAAGAGAATCAAAGCATTTGAGATGTGGTGCTATAGACGAATGTTGAAAATTAGGTGGACTGATAAGGTAAGGAATGAGGAGGTTCTACGCAGAATCGGAGAGGAAAGGAATATGTGGAAAACACTGATAAGGAGAAGGGACAGGATGATATGACATCTGCTAAGACATGAAGGAATGACTTCCATGGTACTAGAGGGAGCTGTATAGGAGGACAGAGATTGGAATACGTCAAGCAAATAATTGAGGACGTAGGTTGCAAGTGCTTCTCTGAGATGAAGAGGTTAGCACAGGAAAGGAATTCGTGGCGGGCCGCATCAAACCAGTCAGTAGACTGATGACAAAAAAAAAAAAAAAAAAAAAAACTCTACTTGGAATCAATGTTGTCTAAATCACTGTAGAAAAGCAGAAGTAGTATAAATATATCTCCTACAGAAAATTTCATTGGCATCTTTCTGCCACTTGGCTGTATTCTATAACAACGTGGGCCGTAATTGACAACAGATTCATACGTTACTTAAATTTTTTTCATTTGTAATTGACGGTCATATAACAAATGAATTTATGCCTTGTGTTGCGTGTTTTCCATGTTCTAACTTGTCAAATACGTTACACACGCCATTAAAGATTGTGACTTAGAAAACATGGCACTTTTTACTCTGCTGTTACGTATTCCTGTCCGCAAGCATATGAATCCCTTACCGCTAAAACTGGCTCTTGCTGAGGTATTTTTGGAAGCATAAGCAAGTTGCCCTTCACACAGGAGAGTGAGTTATCAAGCTCTGAGTTATGTGGGTCAGCGAGAGCAGTGACATAGGCTATTCCCGGCCCTGTGTACTTTGTTATCGAGCCGAGAGACACACTCGGCACATTTCATTTCCTTCCATGCCTCATCTCATTTCCTGGGCCATCTCTTAACCCAGTTATTTTGTTATTGGCGTCATATAGCAGAGGAATGCCACCCCCTACGCCACAGCTCGCCCCATCCCCCCCCTCTCTCTCTCTCTCTCTCTCTCTCTCTCTCTCTCTCTCTCTCTCTCCCCCTCCCTCCCTGTCTCTGTCGATACCTCTTACGTACGTACGAACACGCAACGCGAATGGAAGAAAATAAAGAAAAGAAACAAAAGTTTTCCTCTATATGAGTGGGGCAAAAATATTTCAGTTCAGTAAAGATTGTAATGTAATTTTAGGTACAGGTAGTGAAGAGAATAGTACGGAAATGAGTATTACTGTGAAAATTGTAAGGGTTTCATACAGACCGTTGTGACTGTGAGGCGCTCACTAATCGTAGGGTATTGTCGTGTTGACAATGGTTGTTTCTCCGGCAGACTGCGCATGCGTTTTTAAAAATTTTACTGAGTAGAAGGCGAGAGTCGAGTACAGAAATCATATTGTTTCACGAGAATTTTTATTGAATATTATGAATATTAAAAGAGGGATAAATGTTGCAAGGCAAAAAGTGCAAGACCAATATAAAAAGGAAGCATATTAAAGAATTCGAGAGAAAGTACGTAATAAGTTATGAAGGAAGTTGGGATTCCAGTAGTTCACGCGTTTAAGAATAACAAACACGCAAGGATGATCAGAAATGTTAACTGCTGCAAATGGTATCTGATTCAAGATTCTTGAATTTTCATGGAATATATTCCGTAGTTACTGTAACCGTAGTAAACAAGGGACAGTGAAGTCGATGGCTGGGTTGGAAAAACGCTACCGCTTAAATTTTGATTAACGATCAGGATTGGCAGCCGAAGACTTCCGGCATAAGAAGTCATCCTCATTCTGCCGAAGAGCGCGAAGGAGTGGACAGCGCTTCAAGGCACTCTGTTGTCCTTGCGATGGGAAAATGTCCCTAAAGTTGAAAGAAGCAGCAGTGATTAACGCCACGAGGATGCAGAAGGCAATGGAAAACACTGCATTAAAGACAAATAACGTGTATCCACAGGACATGTGGCCTGTTATTGGTCAATGATACATCCACCGACAAAAGATTCCGGAATGGAATAGTCCCTAGCTAGTATTTCCGCGAGCGTCTGCCAAGAGGGTGGTGACGTTGAGAAAAACGTTGATTAACCAACAAAAGGATAACGTCCTATGAGTCGGGGCGTAAAAAGTCAGGAGTTTGAACGCTGTAGGCAAGCTGGAAAATCTGAAAAGGAAAATGCAATGGGCCAATCTAGACATAGGAGGGATTAGTGAAGTGGAAAGAAGACAAGGATTTCTGGTTAGATGAGTATAGGGTAATATCAACAGTAGCATGAAATGATATAACGGGATTCGTAATGAATAGGAAGAAATGTGTTACTGTGAACATGTCAGTGATAGGGTAGTTTCTATAAGAATAGACGCAAACCAACACCGACAACGATAGTTCAGGAATACATGCCGAAGTCGGAAGCTGAAGATGAACAAATAGAGAAAGTATATCAGGATATTGAACGGATAATACAGTCCGTGAAAAGATATGAAAATCTGATAGTCATGGGAGACAGGAACGCAGTTGTAGGGGAAGGAGAAGAAGATATGGTTACAGGAAAATATGGGCTTGGGACGACGAATGAGAGAGGAGAAATACTAAATGACTTCTGTAATTTCAACTAGTAATAGCGTATACTCTGTTCAAGAGTCACAAGAGGAGGAGGTATACTTAGAATAGGCTGGATGATACGGGAAGGTTGCAGATTACATCCTGGTCAGACAGAGATTCAGAAACCAGATTCTTGATTGTAAAGCGTACCCAGGAGCAGATATGGGCTCATGTCACAATGTAGCAGTGTTGAAGAGTAGACTGAAGTTTAAGAAATTAGTCAGGAAAAATCAACACGCAAAGAAATGGGATGCAGAAACTCTAAGGAATGACGAGATACACTTTAAGTTCTGTAAGGTTATAAAATAGCAATAATGAATAACTGAGCAGGCAGTACGCTTGAGGAGGAATGAACATCTCTAGAAGTTGGAAAGAAAAACATTTCTACAAAGAAGATAACCGGGAAGAAACTATGGGTTACAGAAGAAATGATTCAGTTGATCAGTGAAAGAAGGAAGTACAAAAACGTTCAGGGAATTTCAGGAATACAGAAATACAGGGCGCTGAGGCATGAAAAAAACTAGGAAGTGCAGGGAAGGCGAGACAAAATAGCAATATGAAAAATGTGAAAATATCGAAAAAAGAATGATTGTCGGAAGGACTGACTCAGCATAAAGGAAAGTCAAAATAACATTTGGTGAAATTAAAACCTAGAGTGGTAACATTGGGAGTGCTACGGGAATTCCACTGTTAAATGCAGAAGAGAGAGCGGTTAGGTGGAAAGAGTACATTGAAGGCCTCTTTACGGGGGAAGATATGTATGATGTGATAAAATAAGATACAGGAATCGATTTAGAAGAGATTGGGGATCCACTATTAGAGTCAGAATTTAAGACAGATTTGGAGCGCTTAAGAGCAAATGAACCAGAAGGGATAGATAACATTCCATAAGAATTTCTAAAATCATTGGGGAAACTATTCATGTTGGTGTGTAGGATGTGTGAGGCTGGCGACATACCATCTGATTTTCGGAAAAATATCACCTGCACAATTCCGAAGACTGCAAGCATCAACTTAACAGTTTGTGCATCCAAGTTTTTGACAAGAATAATATACAGAGGAATGGAAAAGAAAATTGAGGATGTGTTAGATGACGACCAGTTTGGCTTTAGGAAAGGTAAAGACAAGAGAGAGGCAGTTCTATCGATGCAGTTGGTAGTGGAAGCAAGACTAAAGAAGAATGAAGACACATTCATCTCATCTGTCGACCTGGAAAAAGCGTTCGACAATGTAAAATGGTGCAAGATGTTCCAAAAACCTGGCGTAAGCTATAGGGAAAGGCAGGTAATATACAATATGTACAATCGGGAATAATAAGAGTAGACGACCAAGAACGAAGTGCTCGGATTAAAAACGATGTAAGACAGAGATGTAGTCTCTCGCCCCAACTGTTCAATCTGTGCATCGAAGAAGCAATGATGGAAATAAAAGAAAGATTCGGTAGTGGATTTGTAATTCAAGGTGACAGGAAATCAGTGATACGCTTCGCTGGTGACATTTCTATCCTGAGTGGAAGCGAAGAAAAATTGCATGAGCTACCGAATGGAATGAACAATGTAATGAGTACAGCAATTGGATTGAGAGTAAACCGAAGAAATAAATGGTTGAAATGGCCCTGAGCACTATGGGACTTAACATCTATGGCCCTCAGTCCCCTAGAACTTAGAACTACTTAAACCTAACTAACCTAAGGACAGCACACAACATACAGCCATCACGAGGCAGAGAAAGTCCCTGACCCCGCCGGGAATCGAACCCGGGAACCCGGGCGTGGGAAGCGAGAACGCTACCGCACGACCACGAGATGCGGGCCAAACCGAAGAAAGACGAAAGTAATGAGAGGTAGCAGAAATGATGCAGTGAGGAACTTAATATCAGGACTGATGGTCACAAAGTAGATGAAGCTAAGGAATTTCTTTTTTTTTTGTGGTTTTAGGGCGCACAACTACAGTGGTCATTAGCGCCCAGGCTAAATTATGAATGCACTGCGAGGCACAATGTTAAAACAGCAACTAGAAAGGACAACACTATAAAAGGCACATTAACAGGCAAGGGATTAAAACGAAATAGCATAATTAAATGACCTTAGGTTGATCAAGTGGATAAAATGAAGAACGCGATCAGCTGCTCCTGGGTCATCCACTAAAATTTCATCCAGAGTACATAGCAGGCCAAGATCAATGCGCAGTGTACTAAAATTCGGACAGGACGTTAAAATGTGGCGTACCGTCAGCAACTGCCCACACGGGCAGAACGGCGCCGGCGCAGCCGTCAGCAGATGGACGTGGCTGAACAGGCAGTGTCCAATTCGTAACCGGGCCAAAACTACCTCCTCCCACCGAGAAGGGCGTGAGGAGGACGTCCAAGCCGCGGGAAGAGGTTTCAAGGCCCGAAGCTTGTTGTCCGTAAGTGCAGCCCAATCGGCATGCCACAGCGATAAAATGCGCCGACAAATGACCCTGCTACAATCTGATGAAGGGACACAACAAGAAGCTGTCCGAGGCTGGAGGACCGCAGCCCTGGCCGCGGCATCTGCAGCTTCGTTCCCATGGATACTGACATGCCCAGGAACCCACATAAAGGTAACCGGAGAACCGTCGTCCGCCAGCTGCTGAAGAGAGGGTTGGATCCGGTGCACGAAAGGGTGAACCGGATACGGATCACTGAGGCTCTGGATGGCGCTCAGGGAATCAGAGCAGATGACATAAGCAGAATGTCGGTGGCGGCGGATGTAAAGAACAGCCTCATAGAGGGCAAATAGCTCAGCTGTGAACACCGAACAATGGCCATGGAGCCGGTATTTGAAACTGTGTGCCCCGACAATAAAAGAACACCCATCATTGGTCTTAGAGCCATCTGTATAAATGAAGATCGTATTAATGAACTTCGAACGAAGTTAGACAAACCGCTAGCGGTATACCGAAGCTGGGGTAACCTCCTTTAGGAGCGAGCTGAGGTCAAGGTGAACGCGAACCTGAGCCTGGAGCCTAGGTGGCGTTTGGCTCTCGCCCACTCTAAAGGTTGCAGGGAGTGGAAAATCAAGTTGCTGAAGGAAGCGACGAGAGCGAACTCCAGGGGGTAGCAGGGCAGATACATACGACCCGTATTGACGGTCGAGAGAGTCGTCAAAAATGAACGATAAGACGGTTGGTCGGGCGTTGATAGTAGCTGACAGGCATATCGACAAAGCAGTATATCGCGCCAGTAGGTTATTGGCAATTCACCGGCTTCAGCATGAAGACTCGACGGGACTAGTGTAGAACGCTCCGATCGCAAGACGTAACCCCGATGTTGCATAGAGTTGAGGCGGCGTAAGATGGACGGCCGTGCAGAGGAGTATACAAAGCACCTATACTCTAGCTTTGAGCGGACGATCGACCGATATAGGCGAAGTAGGACGGTTCGATCCGCTCCCCACGACGTACCGCTGAGAACACGGAGGACATTTAGGAAACGGGTACAACGGGCAGCCAAGTTAAGACACATGTGGAGACCAGCTAAGTTTCCTGTCAAATGTAAGACCAAAAAACTTTGTTGTCTCCACGAATGGGAGAACAACGGGACCGAGATGTAAGGACGGTGGGAGAAACTCTTTGTAGCGCCAGAAGTTAATACAGACGTCTTCTCGGCAGAAAAACGAAAGCCATTGGCGACACTCCAGGAGTAAAGACGGTCAAGACAACGCTGAAGACAGCGCTCCAGGAAACATGTACGCTGCGCGCTGCAGTAGATGGTAAAATCGTCCACAAAAAGGGAGCCTGATACATCAGCTGGGAGGCAATCCATTATTAGATTGATCACTATGGCGAAGAGAGCGACACTTAAAACTGAGCCTGTGGCACCCCATTCTCCTGGCGAAAGGCGTCGGACAGGACAGAACCCACACGTACCCTGAACTTTCGATCCATTACAAATGTACGAATAAAAAGAGGGAGGCGACCGCGAAGGCCCCATGTATGCATGGTGCGGAGAATGCCCGCCCTCCAACTGGTGTCGTAAGCTTTCCCCAAATCAAAGAACACAGCCACTGTCTGGCGCTTCCACAAGAAGTTATTCATAATGAAGGTCGACAAGGTAACCGGATGGTCAACAGCAGAGCGGCGCCTACGAAAGCCACATTGTACATTGGTAAGTAGGCGTCGAGATTCGAGCAGCCAAACCAAACGAGCGTCAACCATTCGTTCCATCACCTTACAGATACAGCTGGTAAGGGAAATGGGTCGATAACTTGAAGGCAAGTGCCTGTCCTTCCCCGACTTAGGAATCGGGACAATAGATTCGCGCCAGCATGTGGGAACATGACCCTCAATCTAGATGCGATTATAAGTACGAATAAGAAAACCTTTACCAGCAGGAGAAATGTTCTTCAACATCTGAATATGAATAGAATCAGGCCCCGGAGCGGAGGACAGTGACCGGGCAAGTGCACTTTCGAGTTCCCGCATGGTGAATGAGGAATTATAACTTTCATGATTCGAGGAGCGGAAGTTAGGTGGCCTTGCCTCCTCTGCCTGTTGTCGGGGGAAGAAGGCAGGGTGGTAATGAGCGGAGCTCGAAACCTCTGCGAAAAATCGGCCGAAGGCATTGGAGACATCCTCAGGGGCCACAAGGATGTCATTCGCGACCGTGAGTGGACCTTAGTGCCAGATAGCCGGCGCAGGCTACCCCAGACAACAGAATAAGGAGTAAAACTGTTGAAGGAGCTTGTGAAAGCAGCCCAGCTGGCTATCTTGCTTCCTTTAATAACACGACGACACTGCGCACGTAATCGTTTATAATTGATACAATGCGCCATCGTAGGGTGGCGTTTAAAAGTGCGCAAAGCACGTCGACGAGCACGTAAAGCATCTCTACATGCTGCGGTCCACCAGGGGACCGGTACGCGACGTCTAGAAGAAGTAGTATGAGGGATGGAATATTCAGCAGCAGTGAGAATGACTTCCGTGAGGTGTGCGACCTGACTATCGCAGCTTGCGAAGGTTTGATCCTGAAATGTCGCCCTGGAAGAGAAGACCCCCAGTCTGCTTTGGAGATGTTCCAACTAGTTGAGCATGGAGATGGGGTATGATGCAGGAGATGGATAACACAAGGGAAGTGGTCGTTCGAATACGTATCGGAAAGAGCGTACCACTCAAGCCGACGTGCAAGTTGGGTAGTACATATAGAGAGGTCTAAATGGGAATAGGTGTAAGTTGTGTCCGAAAGAAAAGCAGGGGCGCCAGTATTGAGGCAGACAAAAATGAAGTGGTTGAAAAGGTCTGCTAACAGGGACCCTCTCGGGCAGGATGCTGGAGAGCCCCAAAGGGGATGGTGGGCATTGAAGTCTCCAGTCAACAAAAATGGTGCAGGTAGCTGAGCAATAATTTGCATCATGTCTGCCCTAGTAACGGCAGACGACGATGGAGTGTAAACAGTACAAATGTGAAAATGGGGAGAGTAATTCAGACGGCAACAGCCTGCAGATCGGTGTGCAATGTGATGGGATCGTAGTAGATATCATCCCGGACCAGCAACATAACCCCTCCATGAGCCGGAATACCTGCCACAGGGAGTAGGTCAAAACGCACAGAGGTATAGTGGGCCAAGTCAATACGATCGCATGGGCGTAGCTTCGTTTCCTGGAGAGCTACGACGAGCGGACAGTGCAAGCGGAGCAGCAACTTTAAGTCCTCTCTGTTGGAGCGAATGCCGCGAATATTCCAAAGAAGAACTGCCATCGTGAGAAGAAAAAGAAAAAGGAGAAGCAAGAAGGGGGTCACCTCGAAGGCCGCTTAGGGCCTGGCTTCGAGCGAGCACTGTTGCCGCTATCAATAGGCGGAGAGGCATCTTCCATTTTTTCAATAGGTTCGTCGTCCACCATGTTAAGATGGTCGGGAGGGGTAGCCTCCTCCGCCGGTGAACGGCCAGATGTTCGGCTACCAGCGGTGCGGCCAGGCGAAACGGATGACGGCCAGGGGCGGCAACTGCTAGGTGGCGGAGGAGAAGAAACGCGCCGTGGCGGAGAAGAACTTTTCTGCCTATGAGTCTTCTTGGAAGGTCGTTTAGTCGAAGTACTGGTCGATGGCTGGGAGGTCGGGGTACGTATGAAGCCTTCACGGGACGGTTCCTTCTTGAAGGCCTGTGCATCTGACTTATGGGTCTTAGTCTTGACAGACGCTGATGAAGGTGCTTGTGTCTTAGGGGTGACGGGAGGAAGAGGAGACGTTGACCGGGCGATCTTAGCACTGGCCGAACGGGCGACAGTAGCGCTAAAGGTCAGATCGCATGTCTGTGTCGATACCTCCCTGGTAGGCCGAGGAGAGGCGAGGACGGTACTGTATTTCCCCGCTGGGAGCAGCGTGGGCTTCCTACTAGCAAAAAGCTTGCGAGCAGCCAAGGTGGACACTTTCTCTTTGACCCGAATTTCCTGTATACAGCGTTCATCCTTGTAGATGGGACAGTCGCGAGAGGACGCTGCATGGTCACCCTGACAGTTCACGCAGCGAGGAGACGGAGGTGGACAGTCACCCTCATGGGCGTCCCTGCCACAAGTGACGCATTTAGCCGCATTAGAAGAAGACTGGCGGGTGTGGTTAAAACGCTAACTCTCGTAGCAGCGCGTAGGCGTCGGGACATAGGGGCGAACAGAAACAACCTCATAGCCGGCTTTGATGCGCGACGGCAGCTGAACACTATTGAAGGTCAAGGAAAGTGTCCGGGTCGGTACAAGGTCATTGTCGACCTTTTTCATGACCCTATGGACAGCCGTCACGCCCTGCTCAGCGAGGAAAGACTGAATCTCCTCGTCAGTCAAACCGTCGAGTGATCTAGTATATACCACACCACGCGACGTATTCAAAGTGCGGTGAGCCTCCACCCGGACAGGGAACGTGTACAGGAGCGTGGCCCGAAGAAACTTTTGTGCCTGAAAGGCGCTCTCAGTTTCCAACAACAAGGTACCGTTACGCATCCTGGTACAAGACTTGACAGGTCCGGCTATGAGATTTACGCCCTTCTGGATAACGAAAGGGTTGACAGATGAAAAATCCTTTCCGTCCTCAGATCTAGAAACTACGAGGAAATTTGGGGCAGGCGGCAGTACTTTTGTCACTGGTGGCTGGTCAAGTTTCCGTTTTTGGGCAGAAGTCGGGAGAGAAGAAGAAAAATCCATTGCCGATGAATCCCTCATGATTGCCAGCGTCTCCGATCGCGCGCTCCTTCCTTGTGGGGACCCTCTCAGAGGGCGCTCCTGCCGTAGGTGAATGTTTACACCTTAGGTCACACCTCCTGAGAAAGGGACGGAGGGACCAATCGGCATGGTCGGAAGGTGTCAGCTCAGGCAATAACCCCCCCCCCCCCCCCTCCGGGCCTGGCCTTTACCGGGGGGTACGCAGGGGCCCTACTTGTCTACCCAGAGCGGGGAATTACGCTTTACCCCGTCACCGGCTACGCGTGCGAACGCGTGGGTCAGCCTTCAGGCACGCACAGGGAGGAAAGAAGAATACGAAAAAAAAGGGAGAGAAAGGACAGGCTGTTTCAAACGCCGAGGCAGAGACCATAGGGTGGACAAGAAGGCGAGGACAAGAAGGCAAGTAAGGAAGACAGTGAGAGAGGGAGAAGGACAAAGAAAGGAAATAAAGGAAGGAAGAAACCAGAATAAGCGAAAAACCAAAATTACCACAAATGTAAGTCGTTGAACCGTCCGTCTCCGGACGCAGGCGCAAACTACCCCCTTGAGGGGGAGGGACTCCTTTTAGTCGCCTCTTACGACAGGCAGGAAAACCGTGGGCCTATTCTAAACCCCGAACCCACAGGGGGAGCTAAGGAATTGGCTACCTAGGCAGCAAAATCACCTGTGACAGAGCAAGGAGTTCAATTGCAGACTAGCACTGCCAAAAAACGCATTCCTGGGCAAGAGAAGGCTGCTAGTATCAAATATAGGCTTTAACATGAAGATGAAATTTCTGAGTACGTACGTATGGAGCACAGAATCGTACGGAGTGAAACATGGACTGTGGAAAAACCGGAACAGAAGGGGATCTGAGCATCTGGGATGTGGTGCTACAGACAAATGTTGAAAATTTGGTGGACTGATTAGGTAAAAAGTGAGGATGTTCTGCGCAGAATCGGAGAGGAAAGGGCTATGTGGAAAACACTGACAAGGAGAAGGCACAGGATGATAGGACATCTGTTAAGACACCAGGGAATGACTTCCATGATACTAGAGGGAGCTGTAGAGGGCAAAAACTGTAGAGTAAGACCCGAGGTTGGAATACATCCAGGAAATAATTGAGAAAGTATATTGCAAGTGTTACTCTGATATGAAGAAGTTAGCACAGGGGAAGAATTTGTGGTGAGCCTCACCAAACCAGTCAGAAGACTGATGACTCAAAAATAAAATATATAAGAGCGAAATATGGACACGGTATTGGTAACAATTATTTTCTCACGGCTATTAAAGTTCCTTATTGACCTATGTCTAAGTGACGTATGGTTGTGAGCCATTATGCGTCACCACGTTGCTATCATTCCGTCCTTGCCTATAGTTAAAGTGTGCTAAGCCGGGGCTACTACTTATTGCCGCTTATTACTGGTTCGGACTTATAAAGTCTGTTCTTCCATACCGTCCCTTCCCTGGCGTTCATGAGTGTTATCAGCCTTGAAAATTACTGGTGTTCCTAGGTTTTAGAAAGTGCATTGTCTTCTTGCGTCCGCGCCCGTTCTGTGGGGCGGCAGCCTGTTCGTATAGTGTAGGCGTAAGCTGGGCCATCTGAGTCTCAGTACGGTAGGCCGGTTGCTGAACCTGCGTGTATTCGATGTTATTGGCGTCAGCTGATGAACGATGGGATAGTGTCGTGTAAACCAGAGATCCACGGGCATTGCTTATATTATACTGGCTAGTAACGGCTACAGGGGTTCTAAATGTGTTTCAATTTTCATTTCATATTGAACAGCCACGCGGAGCGGCTGCGAGGTTAGAGGCGCCCTGTCACTCACTGCGCGGCCCCTCCCGCCTGAGTTTGGGGTTCTCCCTCGGGCATAGGTGTATGTGTTGTTCTTAGCATAAGTTAGTTTAAGTAGTGTGTAGGTCTAGGGACCGATGACCTCAGCAGTTTGGTCCCTGAGGAATTCACACACATTTGAACATATTGAACGGCCACTGTCCTTTTAACCGTTCATTACAAGGACGGACATAAAAATATTTTCGGAAAATAAGTGTTCTTTACGAAAATTTTCCATTGAAAAAGCTTGCTTTGCCCTGCTATACTCTCATGATAACTGATTACACATGCACAAACATCAAATAAAATCTATATCATTTTCGAAAATTTTAACGCAGCAGGCTTTTGTAGTCAAGGCAGTCACAGACTGGATATATTATTTTAAGAGGATAAGACCTCTTTAGATTTCAATACAGTTGCTGAATTTCTCAAGACGATTATATTGGCTACAGCGAAAAGTATAGTATTTACATCGATAGCCTTAGTATTACAGTCCTTCCTTTTTATTATTTCGGTCTCCTGACATGTCCAAAGTCGCATATATCCTTTAGCAGAACTATTTTTCACTACCAAAGATGCAGTGTTGCCACCAGTTTTCAGGTAGATCTTCATATCAGATGATTATTTTGAAACTCCTCCGTTGATTTTTTCATATCATGAGATTTATATGTTCATCTTGGAAGGAACAAGAGAACAAGACAGAGCATAGGAAAATTTCACTTAATACCCATATTTTCAATTTCTGTCTATTTCTTAAGAGCTCCTTGCATATATCAAGATGACAAAGCACATTCTAGTTTCAGACCTTTGTTAACATGTTTTTGTCCGTCACCACACACTGTTGTGCTTATATTGAATACGTTGCATACCTTCATGATATTTATTCGGTTCTTTCAGATGTATGTAAAACTTAGAATAATTCTGGTGGACTTTGAAGTAGGTTTTTTTCAGGTCAAAGTTTGCTGCTAAAAGTTTCTCGATTATCCACGCGTGACCAATCAGCTCGTAAACCGCTCTGTTCTCCAGAATGTGAGCTTCGGGTACGTACGAATAAAACTGATGAGTACAAACATACCTACAGTGTGATGATTAAATGGGAGGTAGAGGAGGTGGAACGATAGGTATCCAAAAGAAAATTTTAACTAATATATAGACAGAAATGAAAAAGTACACTGGAATTAAATTTAAAGTCGTCAAATAGTCCTAGTGGTTTGATTCCAACGGAGTGACAAATATGAACACTGACAAGCTGACAGGATTGCCAATCATTATAAACAGAGGAAAGGAAATTTTGAGGCTAAGAGACCTAAATATTGGAACGTAGAAACGAATGGATGGCGACGTACCCTTTAAATAGTAGAGGAGAGATGATGATAAACAGTACAATTTTCAATGACGTATTTTATTACCCTCAAAAGCTAACGTCTTCGATTGGCTTCTGATCATTCCGATTTCATCCCGAAAAAGATTTCCGCTGGATTTAGATATTGTCACGAATCTTTGGGAATAACATTTTCACTGTATCCGTTCCCACATCACGTAAAAACATTGACTGAAGAATTGTGTTGATGGAGCACGAGGAACGAGAGCATCAGGGCCATTTATTCCCGTAACGGCATCGATACGAGTTGGGTAGATTAATGTTGATGTTGTAAATGCGCGGGCGGCTTTGTGGTGTAATCCGCTGTCACATCGTCCAACCAATTACTGCCATTCTTCTGGAGGCCATCAATACAACAGCTCCGAAAAATAATTTCCGTCACCGGAGCTGTATACTTGTATGCGTGTAAATGTCAATACATGCAGTAGTATTCCACAAGTATTTTCTTTGATGCAGTTTATCTAACTCCAGTTATATCAAAATCCGTAATATGTAAATATTAACGAAGTTTTTAGTAAAATATTTGTGGTTCCAGTCCGTTCATTTTGCTGAGATCGGCATGAGATACCGCTTGTGTGTCTAAACGGACCAGAGTTTTACCATCACAGGCAGTACAAGAGTGACATGTTCTGCTCTTATTCATTGTTTTCGCTCTAAAAACCGACAGTTGGTGAACGAAATTGTGTAGCCGATTATCTATAAATGCGAGGCAAAAGCACACTTCAGTATAATATCTGGAAAATATACGAGAATATTTTTATTTTATCATATAAATAATTTTTTACGTAAAATGAAAAGTTCCTGTTCCATAAAGGCAAGTCAAGAAATTAAATTGCAGGCGTTTTGTTTCAAACAGTGTACGGAAATATTATTTACTAAAGATTCCATTGCAAACTTCAAGAATTATAATAATGCTAATGTGATAATTACGGCTTCTTAATTTAGTCAGATAGGAAAATCGGAAAGAGTTGGACCAGTCGGAATTTACACATTTCATTCATTGTAGAACGCAAATTTATTTTACACAGTTTCACTCACACAGCAGCCAGTTAGGCTCCTTTTTTCCAATTAATTAAAAGCCCAAGCAAAGTGAACATTTAAAATTCAAAGCCAATGTAAATAGTTTACAGAAAATGTAAAGTTAACTTTAAACCAAGTCGACTACATATTCTTTAAGGAGAGACACATCCTATATAAGGCGCAGAATTAAATAAGGATAACGTCGTAATAAAGGCGGACGTAAATCTAAACTTCACCCCCAGGTCAGATCAGAAGGGCCTTGTTTACCAAATAGTGAGAATAAAATATGATTTACGCTTGACTGATAAAATAAAACTAAAACCATACTGAAAACAATGAAAAATAATTTAACATCAGTATCTACGGAAGATAATTTTGAGCACTGAAACACGCATCAACTGAAGATTTAGCACATTTTTCAATAACACAACAATGATTAAGTTACAATAGATTAATGTATATGTTGGGATCCCAAAGTAAATAATAAAATTTGCTTAAGGTGAAGGGCACAAGCCAACAAACTTAAGAGGAACATTAAGTAGTGCGACCGCGGTTGGAGGAAACAGCGTGAAAGGCACAGTGGAGAGAACTGCCGAGTGTATTCACTCCAAATGACGTAAACAGCCGGCGAAGCACGCCGGTGGGCTCTGAGTAAGTTGTACCTGATTCTGTGAGATATGTACCAGCAATGGAGTACAAAAGATTTCCCTGCAGCACAAATAATTTTAATTAGAATTCTACGGCGATGCATCAAATAAACAACTCTTAGGGTAAAATTAATCTGTGGTCTTACCAAAAACCCTGACAACCAAAAGATTTAAGAAACAAGCTACAAATATTTTAAAAAAATAATTCCAGCAATAAAATAGTCGTTTTTTCTCTTTTTAGAAAATCATTACAGCAGCCACAAGGACACTCGCATGACATTCAACGCTCATCCGTACACAGATTAGTCCATAGCGCTTCAGAGAGAACAAATGCGTCCTGGAGGATACTAAAATTTATCTAATTCACTTAAATAGATCAGAGGCGTTATATAATTTCTTACAGCATAGGCCTTTAGCATTAGCTTCAAAGAAACGAGAACAACAAATCAAATTATAAATAGGCCAGCAAAACAGCAAAACCGTCACGCTCTAACAACAACAATTCAAAATCTGCGATAACTGCTAATACTAAACATTTCACTGCACCTCCAATTGAGAACTACATGACCAGTAACTTACTTTAAAAATCAGAAGAATTAATAGGAGCCGGACAAGAACAAGTAATACATTAATGCACACCGCCAATGTTCCAATAAGTTTTCTTCCGGAACACGGCGCTTTGCACTGGCTGAAAGGTTCACAAGCACCACGGATACATAAGGTTAACACATAAAACAATTTATAATAGGATATCAGCCAATGAATCAGTCTAAATGTCAAGCAGATCTTTGAATCTCGTACCTTTCGGATACTATGGAGACATGTGCGTCCGTCCCCAATAAGCCGAAGGAAGACAGACCAAAATGACCCCGCCAGGGGCTCAGCATTCTTTTGCTGAGTACGGGCTTGGCGATCCCGGGGTCCTGAGCTGGGGACTGGTCAGCGCCGCCAGTCTCCTGTCACCGTAACCCCCGGACATGCTTCAGCGACCACCGCATGGCGCGGCGGTGGAATGTTGTGTGCTGTGGGGAATGGTAATCTTGGCTTGACCGCCTGGATTGCGAGGAAGGTAAACCTCTACAAAAAACCCTCAATCTTACGGTGTGCTGCGCGCCTATAAGATGCATGGCTGTTGGAGTGGAACAGTCGCAAGCGGGCAACCTCTTGGGCACCTGCCGCACCCCAGTTGTATAAGGCTTACTCAGGCACGCGGGGCTCTGTCTGAGAGGACCTTTAGTTCCCTAGCTGGTCGTGGGACCACAATGGACCCTTCAACCTCTACGTTTCCTCCTACCAGTGGATTGGGTGGGCCACTGGTAGGAAAACACACCCCATCGAAAAAGCGACTTCGTGCTGCGAGTCCTCCAGCGCCTGGTGTCACTAGAGTTTTATCAGACTGTCGTAACAGAGCACATGCTGATAACCAGAATGTGTTCTTTATTGTCAAACGGAAGGAAGGTAGCTTTGAGAGAGTTTCTCCCTTTTACATCCACAAGGGTCTTGAGGGAATTGCAGCAACACTGAAATCAGTGAAGCGACTGCGCAATGCGACTCTGTTAGTTGAAACTTCTAGTTCCCGTCAAGTCACTTCTCTTCGGAAAGCAACCTGTCTCGGAGAGTACGCTATCGAGACCGAGCTCCACTCCACTTTGAACTATAGTAAGGGTGTTGTGACATGTAGGGACGGTGGAATCGCCAAGGACGAGTTGAAATCTGAGTGGGCTGACGAAGGTATTGTCGACGTGCAGCATATTACGAAACGAGTCGATGGGGACCTACTCAAATCCGATTCTTTTATTCTCACGTTCAATTGCCCGAGACTCCCAGAGCTTGTTAAAGCGGGTTTCTTACGTTTGCCAGTACAGCCATATTTCCCCAACCCAATGCGCTGTTTTAAATGTCAGCGCTTTGGGCATACTACGTTGGGGTGCAATGGGATAGCCACTTGTGGTAAATGTGGTCAGCCTGCCCATGAAGGAGCCGATTGTTCATCGCCTGTGAAGTGCGTGAATTGCTCTGGGAGTCACCCTGTCTGGAGCCGGGTCTGCCCCATCTATCTCGAGGAACGGAAGATACAGGAGATCAAAACATCTAAGCGCATCCCCTATGGTGAGGCCAAGAAGCTCTTTAAGGCCTTGCAGCCTCCTGTGTTTACAACATCTTTCGCTTCCGCTCTGCAGAAACCGGTACAGTTGGCCACTGTTGCTACACAAACGGAGGTTTCTAGTGTCAGCACTAATACCTGCGTTTGCCAGTGCACTTGTGCTGATGCGGTTGTTTTGCAACCTGCAGCTCTCCCCACAACGTCGGACAAGGCCGTGGTTGCTGACATTGGGGTACTTCCTGCCCCTCCCCATGTGGCACCTTCTGCCCAGGCGAGTAAAGCTCCAACTGTTGACAAGGTTTTGCATTCTAAGCCCCCCAAGACGAAGACGCCGAAGGTGAAGGTTTTGCCACCTGAGGAGACTAGTCAGGATCAGTCCGATGACGATGCCATCGCACTGTCTGACATCTCCCTTGGGTCGCCATCGGAGCTGATGGACATTGATATTGATCGGGGGCGATATTCTCGCCCCAGGAATAAATCTCCGGCCAGTACAGGCTCTCCTCCAAAGCACAGAGGCAGGGTGAAAATTCAGCCACCCTGATCACTGGCTCCCATATTACAGTGGAACCTGAATGGGTTCAGGAAGCATGTGGCCGAATTACAACTCGTACGAGAGCGCCCCTTCTGCTTATGTCTCCAAGAGACACATTTTCGGGCCACTGATGCTCCTTCTTTACGGGGCTATACCGTGTATCGAAAAGATGATCTGATGGGGGAAAGGGCAAAGGGTGGTGTTGCGGTTTTTGTCCGTGACATGCACCACTCATCTGAGCTCCCTCTAGTTACGGACTTGCAAGCAGTTGCAGTTGACCTTCTTGTGGGGCGGAGGCTCACAATCTGTTCCGTTTACCTACCGCCTCAGGATGCAATAGACTGAGGCTCTCACAGACCTTATTAGCCAACTCCCCTGCCCATTTCTCCTTCTGGGGGACTTCAATGCTCATAATGTCTTATGGGGCTCTACGACTACTTGCCCCAGGGGTCGCATTCTGGAAAGCCTCATGGCGTCCGAAGAACTGTGCATCCTCAACTCTGGTGCTCCCACTCACTTCTGTACTGCTTCTGGGTCGTCGTCAGCTATTGACCTTTCCTTTTGCTCTCCAGCCCTCGCGGATTCTGTTCTGTGGGAGGTTGTCGCTGTCCTCCATTCTAGTGACCACTTCTCCCTTTGGATCCGCCTCCTGGATGAGACTGTGGCATTACCAGTGCCGCCCAGGTGGCACCTCTGCAGAGCTGACTGGACACTTTTCAGCCATTTAGCTGTTTTGGAACACCGTGTCAGCGTCCACTAATGGGTCGACCATATCACAGCCGTGATCTCCAATGCTGCTGAATTGTCGATCCCACGGCCCTCAAGTCATCCCAAGAGGCGTCCTGTCCCTTGGGGGCCATTGAGTGCCGCTCAGCCAACCGAGCCCGCCGTGCAGCTCTGCGCCGCTTCAAGTGCCGTCCCTCAGCTGACAATCTTACGGCATTTCGGGTGGCAAGGGCCAAGGCGCGGCGAGTGATTAAAGAGAGCAAACGACGGTCATGGCAATCGTTCTTGAACTCCATCTCCCGCTCCACTAGTTCTACGAAAGTATGGGAAGCGATCAGGAGGATTTCCGGGAAATGCAGCCAACTACCTGTCACGGCATTGCTGCATCAGGGATGTCTCCTCACGGCGCCGAGAGACATTGCCCAGACACTGGCCATGTGTTTTGCCGAATCTACTGCCACTATTAACTGTGATCCAGATTTCTGCCGCTGCCGCACTGCCATCGAGAGGGATCACTTGGACTTCTGGTCTCCAAATTCTGAACCCTACAATTGCCCCTTCACAATGTGGGAACTGGATTCGGCGCTGTCTGTGGCTCATGATACTGCGCCAGATGATGATCAAATCCTGTACAGCATGCTGCAGCACTTTTTGCTGCCATCCAAGGAAGTTCTCCTGAATTGTTTTAATATGATATGGTCATCCGGCACGTTCCCTGACTCGTGGAGGGAGGCGATTTTGATTCCCCTCCTCAAACCGGGGAAGGATCGAATGCATCCCAGTAGTTATTGGAGTATTGCTTTGACGAGCTGTGTCGGGAAGACACTGGAACGCATGGTCAACCGTCGCCTGGTTTGGCTGCTCGAGACCAGGCGGCTCCTTAGCCACTCTCAGTGTGGCTTTCGGAGATGTCGTTCAACTATAGACAACTTGACCCTGCTTGAGGCGGCCATCCAGCAGGCCTTCCTACGTAACCAGAATTGTCTAGGTGTATTCTTTGACATTAATAAGGCGTATGACACTACTTGGCGCAACCTTATCCTCAATCAACTCCATCAGTGAGGCTTTCGTGGCCATCTCCCCATCTTCATTCGGTCCTTTCTTTCCCGCCGCCTCTTTCGATATCGGGTTGGTAACGTGCTATCTGATTTGTACGTGCAGGAAAATGGTGTTCCTCAGGGAAGCGTGTCACCCTCTTTGCCATCGCCATTAACAGTATCACGTCCACTATCCGGAGTCCTGTCCAGTGCTCCTTGTTTGAGGACGATTTTGTTGTTTTCTGTTCTTCCTCCAGTCTTGTCACTGCTAGTCGGCAGCTGCAGCTTACGATAAAGCGATTAGAGACATGGACTGCGAAGACGGGTTTTACCTTTTCTGCAGACAAATGTATGTGTGTTCATTTTAATCGTTCTCGACGTGCTTTTACCTCCCCTGAATGGCGTCTGAGGGACACCATTCTTCCTTTTAGAGACACTGTGAGGTTCCTGGGCCTCACTTTTGATTCCAAGTTGTCGTGGTTGCCGCACCTTAAAGACCTCAAGGTGCGGGCCCTGAAGGCGTTGAATATTTTGAAGTGTCTGATCCATCGGTCCTGGGGAGCAGATCGGACGCGTCTGCTGCAGTTTTATAGGGCTTTCGTCCGGTCTCGTCTTGACTATGGATGCACCGTGTATGGGTCAGCGAGGCCTTCGTATCTGAAGATTCTTGACGCAGTACACCATGAGGGTATCAGGCTCGCCACTGGTGCCTTCCGTACCAGTCCCATCCCCAGTCTGTGTGCTGAGGCAGGGGAACCACCGCTCGCCATCCGGCGGAAACTCCTCATGGTGTGACGGGTGTGTCAATTCCTTGCCTGTCCTACCTCCCCTGCGTACCCTACTGTTACCCGACCGTCTATGGAACGTCTCTTTTCCAATCGTCCAAGGGTAACGAGACCATTTGGGAATCGTGTCAAGCATTTGCTTGAGTCCCTTGGTGTGGAGCGTGTGGCACACCAACTCCAGGGTTTTACCCGCCTGCCTCCCTGGTTGCTCCAGAGGCCAAGCGTGCTTTTAGACTTGTCAGAGTACCGGAGGAGCTGCACTCCTGCGTTTGCTTTTACCTCCTTATTTTACGATATTTTAAATCAGCATCCCGACCATGTACCAGTATTTACGGATGGCTCTAAACAGGGGGACTCTGTTGGTTGTGCTGTTGTTTTCCCTGATCGAGTCGTCAAGTTACGGCTTCCTGCGGCATTTACCATCTTTGATGCCGAATTGTTTGCAATCTTGCGGCCATTGGAGCAGATGAGATGTGTTCCCAGTCTTAAGTTTCTCATCTGTTCTGACTCCCTGAGTGCCCTTCAAACCATGCAACACTTGTACCCAGCGGATACGGTCGTCCAGAACATCCATGATGCCCTACTCCACCTGCAACGGCGGGGGAAGGAGGTTTCCTTCTGCTGGGTGCCGGGGCACGTGGGTATTAGGGGAAACGAACTGGCGGATGTGGCTGCCAAAGATGCATGTTCCCTCCCTCAAGTTGTTGAATGTGCCGTCCCCCTCCATGCTGTTACCTCCCTTTTGCGTTTTCGTGTTATGCGTCAATGGGAAGAGGAGTGGCTGGCAGTTGGTGAAAATAAGCTGCGTTTGGTCAAAGCCACCACGCGGCCATAGCGTACGTCCTACCAGTCGTGCAGGCGGGATGAGGTTCTCCTCACTCGCCTCCGCATCGGGTACAGTCCCTTAACGCATGGTTTTTTACTCCGGCGGGAGGGCCCCCAGTCTGCAGTGCTTGTGGCGTCCAGATTACTGTCCGCCACATTTTACTTGACTGTCCTTTATTCTCTGACCTGAGGGCGGTGGTTTCCTTGCCACCGGATTTGCCCTCTATTTTGCAAGACGACGCATCGACTGTGGTTAAGGTCTTACGGTTTTGTGTCCTGTCCAGTTTGTTGCCTCGAATTTTAGCGAGAGGATTTTAATGTGCTGCTGGGTGACTGGCTCACCCAGGTTTTAGGTAAGAGGTCCGCCAGTCACGATTACCTACTTGTTTCACTTCGATTTGTGTTCTCTTTTCCTTGTATTTCCTTTCCTTCTTTAGTGCGTTTCTTTTCCTCTTGTTTTGCCTCTGTATGTGAGGATTTGGAACTGCGTCATGCCTGTGTCTTTTAGCCGTTCTCCTTGTTCGCTGTCCGTCTTCGTCCCTTCACCGCATGTGTTCCTGTTTCTATGCGTTTGGGCGCTGATGACCACGCTGTTTAGCGCCCGAAAACCTCAACCCCCCCCCCGACACACACACACAAACACACACACGCACACCAAAAGGACAGTGAATACTGACCTGACAGCTTGGTGCCCATCCGATAAACCACAGCACAAGCCAAGTCGGTAGTGAGTAATTTACAAGGGATAACATGACCCCATTACTGGTAGCCGGCCAACACTACGGCTAAGAGGCCTCATGGAAAGCTCTTTACAGCTTCGTTTCTCAGCTCATACTGCCCACCAATGCGTCCACCACGCTCGGAACCACCACACCCGATGGCGCTGCGCTCCAACGGCAACACGTTAGTCATAGATCATAAGACTAGTGATATCGACATTTTGCGAGAAAATCGTCATGGCTCTATAATATCTTAACTTCCGGAAAGGGGTTACAACACGACCGCACTAGCGGATATTCGAAGACAGTAACTGTTCTCGAAAGAAGAGATACTGTAGATGACCGTGCACTTTTCCCTGGAATAAACGGTGATTAACTGAAGCCCTCAGCTGCCGACAGGCGTTGTTGACATACCCCGATGTGAACAGCTGAAAATGTGTGCCCCGACCAGGATTCGAACCCGGGATCTCCTGCTTACATGGCAGACGCTCTACCGGTCTGAGCCACCGAGGACACAGATGAATAGCGCGACTGCAGAGGCTTATCCCCTGCAGGCTTCCCGTGAGACTCACATTCCCAACTGTCCACAATTTTACATATGTAATGTACCTTATAGACATTTGCCCATCCACTCATTACGCACGCACACTTTGGCGATTCCCGTAAGAGTTTGGGCAACCTGTGCGCATTCGCACAGACGAAGGTCAATGGCTGGGTAGCCTTTAACTATAAATTTATAGTTACAGGCTACCCATCCATTGACCTTCGTCTGTGTGAATGCGCACAGGTAGCCCAAACTCTTATGGGAATCGCCAAAGTGTGCGTGCGTAATGAGTGGATGGGCAAATGTCTATACGGTACGTTACATATGTAAAATTGTGGACACTTGGGAATATGAGTCTCACGGGAAGCGTGCAAGGGATAAGTCCCTGCAGTCACGCTATTTATCTGTGTCCTCGGTGGCTCAGATTGATAGAGTGTCTGCCATGTAAGCAGGTGATCCCGGGTTCGAATCCCGGTCAGGGTACACATTTTCAGCTATCCACATCGAGGTATATCAACAACACCTGTCGGCAGCTGAGGGCTTCAGTTAATCATCGTTTATTCTAGCGGATATTTCTAAATTAGAAATGCTCAGAAAACGTTACTCCTATGAAGGGATCTTAATTTGATCGTAACCTTGTATTTTGAATAAGGTATCGGCCAACATTTTGTTTTTATAAAAATTTTCTTTTGAAAGAAGTAGCAGCAGAGCAAACGGGATTCGAACTAAGATTCTGTTACATATAAATAAAATGCATTTACATACAAAAGAACAGTCGCCAACGTAATTAGGCAAAGTTGTACACAGTACTGTAAATGTTAATAAAGAAAGTTAATTACTGTTATTTACTTTACTTGATAGTGGAATTATATTTCAGCTTATAGGGTGATAGATAGTCGTAGACTTTACCACGCAGTACAACAACGGTTTAGCACGACTAACGCGCAACGAGTATTAAAACGTTCTGGCAACAAGTGGTTCTCAGTAACATTACTACGTGTATATTAAAGCAGAAAGCTAATGATCATTCCAGATAAATGATTATTAATGGGGGAGAACTACCAATCTGGATGTCAGATTCTCTTTTTCAGCTTCACTACTGCAGAAATACTGTCATTGAAATGGTCATCTGATAATTATGTTCTCTGTTCTGATTACAATTTATATTCTCTGGGAACATTTCTCTCTTTACACTATATGGCTCAAATGGGACCTAGCGCCATAGATTTGTTACAGTCTCGACAGTTGCAGGCAGTTACTTATCATAGCACAGAAGCGTTATAAAACTGATAGTTGCACTTCGTTTGTACTGTCATTGAGGTGTTGAAAGCAAAGCTGGTTCAACATGTAGCATAGGGGCCCAGAAACTAATCTATCAGTAGCATAGGATCAAGACTGAACGTTTTATTTAAGAAACAACAAAACTGTCTCTTAACTACATATAACGAATATATAAACACTATTGCATACCTGTACAACAATTATTCCTAATCCTGGCTCTTCAGTCTTACTAACCAGTAACTGTCCTGAATAATTCCAGTTCTATTCATGTAACTTTAATACTGTACAGGGATTTCAATAAGAACGAGAACTAAACATAGTACTTTAGATCAACTCCTTGCAATTTTACTTTGGTGAAGCGTAAGCTATCTTTCATGGAAAAAAGAAAGAAATTTAAAATAAATTCATGGAGTACTTCAAAACCAATTCTTATTGAATAATTATGAAACTTACTACTTCACAAAGTTATTAAACTTTGTTATAGAAAATGATTACTTTCTCGTTCAATAAAACAGTATACACAGAAACACTGCAGCACTTGGAATAAGACCCTGCACTGGTAAATAAATATGGATCAAATACGGGTCTTCGACACAAAGTTTACACAAAATTACATTATTATTTCCATTAGAAACCAAATAGCTGATCCATGCGAGTATACATGTCCCAAAGGAAAGATACCCCATGTATATCATTAAGGTGAGGCCGACCAATTGATCACTTCGGTGTGGATGTGCACACGGAAAACGTCGTGAGTAATAAGTATAATGGGCAAGGGCAACTACGTCAGTAATGTGTGGATAACATGAGAATTTGGATTTGACGGAAGGCGTGCCAGGGTACGCCGCGCCGCTGCGCTGACCACTGTGTCCGGATGGCGCAGTGGTTAACAGCACATGTCTAGTAAGGAGGAGATCCGGGTTGGAATCTCAGTCCAGTAGAAAGTTTCAACTTCCTGCATTGATTTAAATCAATGCCCACTGGCAGCTAGTATCATTCATTCCTTTGTGTCTTGATTTACATACATGTTACATCAAAGAGCTTGATGAAACAGATGTTACATTAAACATAATCAGACACAGAAGTTAGGTAAGATAAGTATAATATCGTATGTCCGTAAAATTTAAGCTGTAATGCACGTTTAATAAAAAATTTTGTGAACGTTCATCTTAACGAAATAATAGGGTCTATTAATTTATACCTTATTTCTAAATAGTTCATAGCCCCTAGGTAAACAAATTTAGATAAAATTAGACTTGAAATGGCCCCATACCTCCTTAAGGCTATTTCTGTGCCCAGCTTCTCTTACTCCAAGCTCCTTCGCTATGCGTCGTTTAGATTTATAATTTTACCATCACTCTTTTCTGAAATACGTGTGTTTCGCAGCCTTGTCTGCAGCGTGAATTTACCTCAGTTCACTCTGTTAGTGTATATATATTTGACCTGTCTTTATTTTTATTGCGCAACTAAATTCTATTCACATAAGAGTACGGATCCCAAAACCAATTTTCCTGCTAGAATTTAGCACAACTAACCAGAATCCCCTTGAGCCCGAAGTCGCAAGTTCAATCTTTAGTAAGGCTCTTTTGTTGTCTTAACAAATATGACAGAAAAAATATTTGCTACTAGTGACTCATCATGTGCATGAGGAATGTCCTGGAGGCCCGGAGAACAACAATCTATGGGATTTATGTACAAAATGTACATTGTCAACATTCGCGAAATGTTCAAAACAAACCATTAATATGAATCATGAATACTGAACGAAAAATGGCGCGCCGCAGTGATCATAAGGTTCGTACCATCAAGGTCTAAGGCGAACTCGTTGGGAGTTACGAACCGAGCACGACGTTCAGGTAGGTGTCCACTCGTAAAGAATGCATCTAGAATCATATTGGTGCAACGTGGTGATGAGAAATGGTGGAATGTGATGGCATGCAACCGAATTCCAAACAGTCTGTCGTGGAGATCTTGAAAATGGCTTTCCTTTAAGGCGTAGTTACAATACGTGTTATCGGCATGGAAAAAACAGGCATACAGAAGCTGAATTTGTCCAGTTGTTCCAGGTCGTATGACTAGGAGGGATAGTTTTCTCTAAAGGAGTATAATTTTTATGCGAAGATCTAGAATCAAGCAAAAGCAAATTAATTTGACATGCTCTTGGTCAAAAGCAGTGCTCATACCATAGACGTACTTCTTTTACGTCCACTTCCCCAATCTTGCTTGCTGTGACGTAAATACTCCATACTACCCTTACAAGATCACGCACACGAAAAAGAACCGTAGCGGGCAGAGGATCTCCAACTTCTCGCCGCCCAATAAACATGCCAATTTACCATTCAGATTAACAGTCGTCATAATAGTATAAAGATGCTTTAAGTTATTTATGTTATTTGTTCTTGATACAACACTCTTGGTACCCCTGATTTCCAGTATTCCTTTCATATGCATTTCCCCTACAAATCCCGAGTGGTAGAAGTTAAAACAAATTCCTTACTGGGTTGAGTTTGTTTATGTCATCTACAAATCTCCGGGCTGATTCCGCGGTTTGCCGCAGTTTTCTGTGCATCAACAAGTTCATGCTTTGTTTGAAATTTCTTTATCTGACACCTTCCAATTCTGCGGCGCTGTTGAAGTTATGCATTCATCCATTACTTCCCTTGAAATTACTGTAACCTAAGTTGAGCGCAATTTGAGCATCCTTGAAACAAGCAGACACCAGGCTTTATAACAAATTCGCCTTTTCCTCCCTCGGATAACCGCAGTTTTTATTCGAAATCTGATCGTTGTTGTTTTTCAAGATACTGCTGATGATCGTCCACGTACACACCTTGAACAATTATTGTCCTTTACTACGTTTCGCTGGAGACGGGATTTGTGTCTCCATGTCCGACAATGATGGTGAACTACATGGCCCAATACCTGTTTCAGCTGAAATGATACCTGTTTCTGCTAAAATGAGAAGATGTTTTAGTCTCATGCAGAAACAGAACGCATCCATAATTTAAGGCCGCAAAACGTCTTTCGTTGGGTATTCAGTTTACCCAAGCAGGTTAGCAATCTCCTAACCCAGGCCACGTTGTGACTGCCCTAATTTTCCACGGTAAACTAGCTTCAGTTTTCCCCCTTGCTTTTGAAGGAGCACTTTCGTGTGACGTGCTGTTATTTTCATAAGGCTCTTTTGAACGGAGCAGCAATCTTCTGTAAATGAAAAGCTGTATGCGCAGCGCGACGAATATTTCCATTCATCAGAAGGAAAACGGATTGTTTCAGAGGATAAACAGGGGCATTCAGAGTAATCGAAGTTGTCAGGGAAGGTTAATGGGCTGTAGTTAAAAACACTTCAAGCAGGTTTTCTAAAGCTACTTCTATTTGTATGACCTACGATACAAGGCTAAAGCCAGAAATCATAGGCTGCCTGCCTATTAGTCTTTCCGTCGCTTTGAAACACATATTTCAGCGCAGTTTTTACAGTGCAATTTTCCGAATTTAGTACCTTTGTCTTTAAGACGCTTCTTATTCAGAATCTTGCTAAAGAACGCCACAACAAAATGTTCGTGCGCACGTAGCAGGTTATGCTTGAGAATGGGCCATTTAATAATGATGATAGGGTGAAAAGTTCAAGAACTTGATTCATTTCGACTGGAAAGATCACAGTTCATAATGATACAGGAACTGAGGTATGAAGAAACTACGAACGTTTTACACATTCTTCATTACAACAGTGTGAGATACGTCATTGTATTTCTAGCTTGATGCATTGGGCATTTACCTATAAGGATTGCTTCGTGTTATGATATGATAAATGAGCTGTATAAGACTAAAGTGGATTCAAAAGCATAGAAAAAGGAGGATAAGAGTCAAGCAAACACTTTACGATTCTCTGCAAGCAGATTTTCACAGGTTGTATTGAAGTTAAACTGCTTGAATGTTATCATTCTTGCACCAGTGCCAACTTTTGGTGTCGGATATAATGTGTACCGCTACCGCATGATGGTCCACGACCTAACCGATCCACGTAATAAATTAGTACACTTTATCAGCAGCTTATTACTATCTACAAGGTGTCAATTCTCCGTTTGTGAAGTTCCCTTTCTTAACCTCAGGACCTCGACAATAAGGGAGCAAAATACACCAGCACAGTTAATCCGGTGTCACAATTTTCAGTTCAGGAAGTTCAGCCCTTCGCCGGAACTTCTTGTTATTAAATTTCTGTGTCCTCCCCTTTCCAAGCAGCAAGGCTTATCGAAGATGCATTCCAATCCCCAGGTCACGCTACATAGTCGATGCTTACTCAAGAAGCAGCGGCGACCGACAGCTGCCCTGCTCGGCTCCAGCGCTTGCTGTTGGTACAGTTCGACAGTGGCGTACGTGCGTTGCATTCTTGTTGTAGAACTGTTCCCTCTGTGCGTTGACAGTAATCAGAGAGACGTTTTATTTGCCTCAGGCTACCAGGTATTTTTCCTTCTTTCTTAGCAAAATGTGGTTATTTGAAATAAACTTGTATACTTACATTTCATCTTTCAGCAGAAGAGGTTCCTCATCTTTTACGTCTTCTTCACCGTCCGCAAAAGGTTATTCTTTCTGGTAGCTCTCCTAATTGATTAAAAGTAAGTTGCGTACCGTCTCTCTTCGTTTGATTATAGCACTATTATCGTGTTCCACAAAGCAGTATTGTCTTCAGTATCAAGAAGACACTTTTAGGAACTGCAGACAAATGACTGTGTTAGAGAATCCGGGTTATCAGTAAAAGCAGCTGCAAAAGTGATATTTTCTGATCAGATGAATAGACCACCGGGAGAAGTAAGAGCTGGGAAAAAAATACGGAAAGAGTGCAATTCGAGGTACGAAATGTATGTATTACTGTGTGCCTACAAGATGGCTCCTCTAAAATCGGTACACTGGAAACAATTTTCTACATTTTCTTTTACCATGACGAGTGCGTCTAGGCTGGAATTAGCCGGCCGCTGTGGACTTTTTCCAAGAAACTCTGGAAGATGTTCACCTGGGAATATGGCTACGCATGTGGTTGCAGCATGATGGGGCACCCGCAAATAACAGTCGTGTTGTACGCGGATATTTAAATGAACTCTTAGACTGCCGGGTAATTGGCAAAGGGGCTTGTACCACATGGCCCCCACTATCATCAGACCTCATGCCACCGGACTTTTTCCTGTGGCAGGCCCCTGTGGCCGAGCGGTTCTAGGGGCTTCAGTCGGGAACCGCGCTGCTCCTACGGTCAGGTTCGAATCCTGCCTCGGCCATGGATGTGTGTGATGTCCTTAGGTTAGTTAGGTTTAAGTAGTTGTAAGTTCCAGGGGACTGATGACCTCAGATGTTAAGTCCCATAATGCTTAGAGCCATTTGAACCCTTCTTTACGCCCGAATTACTAGGTGGTGCTGGAAAGTAATGACTCTAAATTTTTTATGTAAAAACTCTTAGGGCCTTTTTAAGTAAAACAAACGTTATTTACGTTCTACTTCCTTATTCTTCATGTTGAGACATTTCTTTCTCAGTACGGTCACCATGGTGACGAGCACATTTCTCCCAACGAGAGGCCAGTTTCACTGAAATTTTTCGTATTGAGAAAATGGAAAGAGCGCTTTATATTTAAGTTGAAAAACTTTTTATAGCCAATAGATCGCATTAATTAATATTTATTATTAGTGCTGTCTTGGCTATAATAATTTTTTTATGACACCAGTTTGTTGATACCGACACTGTAGAACGTTTGACTTTGTTGACAAAGCCACAACCTCCCACATCGGCGTGCACCGCTTTATTACTATCAGTTCTTTATGTTTTGGAAACAGATGAAAATAGGATGGGACCAAGTCGGGGCTGTATGAAGGATCATCGATGGCAGTGAAGCTAAGTCGTTATATTGCTGCAGATCTCTCAGCGCTCTAGTGTGGTCTCGCATTGTCCTGTTGAAAGGGAGGATTCTCCATGTCTGGACGAGGTCTTCAAATTACAATACGCTATTTCTGGCACACCGACACAGTTACGTTACACGGCACCGTGTTACAGCCAATAATTCGGAGCCGTCTAGCAACACAGGGCTTCAAATATGAGGACATGAAGAATAAAGATGAAGACTGTGAACAACGTTTCTTTTATTTAAAAAGTGAACAGAGTTTTCACATACAAAAATTCGGAAGCATTACGTTTCAGCACGCCCTCGTATAAACTTGTAACGTACATGGTGATTCAGCTAATCTCTTTCCTTTACCGTTTGAAATATCATAATTCTTTCACGAAAATAACTTGTGGAAACGTTGTCACTAAATTACCTATAGTCTCTTCTCAGAGCTATGTTTATTACAAAGATATCAGTACCAAATTCACTATTTCAGGTAGAGCTATAGTAATTTCTGCTGCTATTATAGCTCTAAGAGAAGCGAACTGATCAGCGTAGTAATTACAGTATATAGAATTTAGTATATGTTTTGAACATGAAAACGATTACCGCCTGATGCAGAAAATCAAGTTGTTATAGAGAAAGGCAGCTGCAGGCTGATGGAGCGCTCATGGTTGGTGCAGTAGGAGAATTAGTTACAAAAATGGAAAACTTTGTAGGAAGAGATCCGAAAACAACTGTAATTTGAACCGATTATATTAAGGCACTGCCGGTTTCGTGGCATGTAGCCACAACGTCCTGTGCATATAAAAGTTGAAAAATGGTAAACGACATGGCGAAAAATTATAAAAAAAGCCCAATATTCTTAATCTTTAGAGCGAATACTAAATGAATAAAACTTGGGAGAGGGAAAACATCTACATACACTGATGAGCCATATCGATATGAACACGTGCTTAATAGCTTGTTCGTCCGTTATTGGAACAAAATATATGACTGATTCTGCATATCAAGGATCCGACAGTTTGTTGGTAGGTTTGTGGAGGATGTGGCATTAGATGTCCACGCACAGGTCATGTATTTCGTGTAAATAAAGGGCCGCTGGTTTATGTACGCGGTGATGGCGCCCGATAGCAAATGGCACTCGATAGCGACAGAGTTGGTTTCTATAGAATTTACATCAGGATAATTTTGAGGCCGAGACATGAGTTCAGAATAATGTTCCTCTAAGACTCGGACAATTATACTGGTGAAAGATGACATTGCTGTCGAGGAAGATATAAAGCATGAAGTAAGAAAGTGAAACGTGTACAACTGTCCTTATGATCTTATTTATTGTGTAGATACCAGTTTCGGTGTTTCAGTGCGCCATCTTCAGGCCTGAATGTGGCGCATTGAAGCGCCGAAACTGTTAGTCATATAATAAATAAGATCATAAGGAAGGATGTAGGCGCTTCATTTTCTTACAATAGTGAACGGCCGTGGTCCCCCAGACCTCCATTGAAAAGTATGGACATACAAACAAGAAAAATAAAGCATGAAGGGATGCGTGTAGTTCCCATATGTCAACGTGTCTTCGATTACTACCACAGGTTCGATGCAAGCGCATAATACTGCACCCACCAGCCTGCGTCCATGGCGTTGCGCTCAGCACGTTTCGAGCCGTCCTTCACCTCGATGACAGCGTTTATAGAGACGACCAGCGACCTAGTGCAGCAAAAATGTGATTCACCCGAAGAGCCGACACATTTGCATTAATCGACGGTCGAATCCCAGTGACCTCATGTCCATTGAAATCGTAATTGACGATGTCGTTGGGTCGAAACGGGAACACGTAGGGGTGGTCTGCTGGGGAGCTCCATGTTCAACAGTGTACTACGAACGGTGTTCTCCGAAATACTTCTGCATTCACCAGCATTGTGTTCTTTCGGCAGATACGCCACAGATCACCATCTATCCTACTTTAAAGAGCAGAAAAGCCTCCGAACCCTACGTTCTGTGAAGAATCGTGGATGTCCAACCATTTAGCACCTAGTGGGAGTTTCTTGTCCTTCTGCCTCCCTCCATAGATGCTCACAACAGTAGTACGTGATCATTGAATAAGCTTCGCGGTTTTCGTCTTCCACAGGCTCTGCGAAATAATAATCTGCCCTTTGTCAATATCGCTTATCTCAATCTATTTTCCATCTGCAGCCCTTATCTTCGCTAAGGTGATCCCCCGTCCGTGTCTGCCCTGCTTAAATACTTTTGTTACAGCGTCACGTACCCGCAATGCCGTCAAGTGGCATCTGACTTCACGGTGGACAGGGGTCTAATGTACTGGCTCGTCAGTGTATAATTAGGCCTTTTTATTCTTCGTCAAGTTATTCACCATGTTCTAATTTTTATATGCACCTGATGTTCTGCCTACATGCCACGAAATTGGTAATGCCTTAATATAATTGGTTCAAAATGCAGCTGTTAGAGGACTTCTTGCTACAAAATGTACTGCCACAGTTGTGAATGGCCGGCTAGAGTGGCCGTACGGTTCTAGGCGCTACAGCCTGGAGCTGGGCGACCGCTAGGGTTCGAATCCTGCCTCGGGCATGGATGTGTGTGATGTCCTTAGGTTAGTTAGGTTTAATCAGTTCTAAGTTCTAGGCGACTGATGACCTCAGGAGTCGCATAGTGCTCAGGGTCATTTGAACCATTTTGAACCTGTGAATACCCCGACCACAGATTCGTTCGTAAAAGCAGATCGGTGGGGAAAATTTTCATTTATAGCCCGGGCTAACCACACTTTCTACTTGTGGCTGGACCGACAGATCGACTGTAAGGCGAAAGTCGTGGCACCTAAGGATGAATCATCAGTTGCCTACAGTAATAGTTCTGTGCTTTCTTTTGCCGGAGGCTTGAAAGATATGTAGATACACGTCAAATATTGAATGGGTTTGTAAAACAGGAAATGAGATAAAAAGATTGTTAAATGGTAACTTAGTGTCATGACTCTGACGCCGAGATAGACACTTACATTACAAAATTAGATTAGGAATAGCAACAAAAAGGAAGTCACAAAATGATGTGGTCATAAGAACTTCCTTAAGATTCTGATTTCATCCAGTGTTCAAAATTCCCATCGTCTACTGCAATGCACATTTGAAATCACTGATGGATGCACCTCTGGACAGACTGAAAATATTCGTTGTATGTTATTGCACATGCTGCAATAATGCGATGTTTTAAATGTTCTTGGGTTGTCGGAACTTGTGCGTGGACGTCGTCTTCGAACTTCCCAAGGAAACACAAAAAGAGGTCCCGTGAAGTCAAATCAGGTGAACGCCAAGACCAACTGATAATGCCTTCAAATCCTATCTAGAGACCAGGAAAGAGCTGGATGAGGTCTTTCGCAGCGAAGAGCGGGTAGTGAGCCTGGCATCCATCATGTTGGTGCTTGCTGTAGGAGAGCCGCTAGCATTTCAGTAAGGAACTGTGCAAATCGTTTAGCTGTTAAGGTCTTTTCCAAAGAAGTACAAACAAAAATCGTCTTTAGTAATCCGGCGCCAAAAGTATGAAACATGTTTGACTCGCTCTCGATAATGAAATTAATGTGGTTTACCAGTTTGACGTTAATTAGAATAAATAGTGCAATGCACAAACCTTCCCATTTAATTTATGTCAAAGTTTTAAGTACAATACAGCAAAAGGAAGAACAACCCAAACAGTCAGTTCTGCTACGTAATACTTCAACCCGGGTGGGGCGGTGAGCGGTGATCTAACAGGAATGTATGACTTAATTACAACATAGACCTACATTCAGATGCTCCTTATTTTGGTCTTGGTAGAAGTATCTTTCCTTTCCCATGGCTCAGTTATGCTTATACTTTGCTCCCACAATGCACCTAATTGAATCTTGCATGATTATTACAACACTCGGAAAGTGATCGGTACACAATTAAAGAAAGAATAAACTAATCCGGTAAAATCAAATATATTACCGTGGACCTTCTTCCTCAAATGAAGATAATGTGCATACCTTACAACCATTGTGCAAAGTTCCCAATAGCACGCACCAGAATTTAGGAGCTTGCGAGACTGGAACTAATTCCGTCTGACAAGTCTTCCCTACCGAATTAGTTACTCACAAGTAATGATACAATTATTTTGCTGCTCTGCTATGCGGGACTTAAGCCGCCGGGATAGTTTCGGAATCTGTCGGTACTAAAACACACGGTCTCTGCAATACGCAAACCACACTAACCCCTCACTGGCGACCAGACGGCCACCATTGACAATCTGTAGGAACAGTGATCCACTACACAGCTTAACGATATTTGGTTGAGTGACGGTGTATGATACGTATGAGCTTTGTTCAGTTAACTTATCTCCGTGTTAGTCTGCAGATACTGTCACCAGCAAAAATTTACTTTGAAACACCACTTAAAATCACTTTCTATGTGACTGCTCATATTCAGATTTATTTAACATGAAGTGAATAAGTGCAAAGCTTATGATGTAACTAAGGTAGACTGACATCTCACATGGATACGACATCTGTCAAACCCGACGTGTTCTTGTCAGCATAATAATCTGTCACTTTCAATCTTTGAGCCTGCTGTGAAGGCAGACGAACCACTTTACCAATTGCTTTCCTACCAACATCGTGGTGACCTATATCGGTCCCTCCAGTGGAAACTCATTCGGAACAGTCTCTGAAATAATTTTTGCTTTCTTATTCTTATAAAAGGTTTTTCTCTAACAGACTATCTACCGTTTCTCGGTCGTCTATTCCATGGACTCGTCCATCTGCTTGTTACCAAAGCCGGTGTCTGTCCTTTGCGCCTAACTTTCAGCTTGTGCCTTTCGTATCCTTCACTGGTGCTCCGGAAACTTTCCGTAAACGCGCTCTGAAAAACACTAGACTACGTAGCGCCTTTGGGCGCTCTGTCGCCTCACTAACGCAACAATGGTCGCTTCGCGCCTTCGCACGATACCACTAATTCTGATTTCAGTGCCTAATTAAAATGAAATTATGTCGTGATCTCCAACTCTGATCAATATGCGATTTTCACCAAACCCTGATCAGTAGACGACCGTACTCATACACGTTTTGTTCCAGCCTCTTTCTCCGGTTCATTCTTATGCTTACGAAAACAATGAGCGAGGTCATTGATTGCACATATCACTGCCACGTCTCAAGTTCACAGTCCATTGCCTCTGATAGCCAACTTGCCTCACCCAGTGCTGGTTCTCAGCAGCCCAATATAGCTTACTTCTTACATTAAGCTTTGCATGATTTGTGAAGGTAGTTTCATCGGTAAAGAAAATCGTCTGATGAAACAGCGTACCGTCCTGCTGTCATTTCAGTATCGAACAACAAAATCCCATCCACCTTCTGCGGTCCTATTGTTTGATATGCTGATAAAGCGACACATGAAGATGCTTGCATACAAAATGTGATAACGTTGAAATGACTCCGGCTATTTCAAGACCGTCGTAATTTCTCTGGAGCTAATACGTGGATTATGAGCTACAACTGCCAGAACAACTATCTCGTTCGCTATGCCAGTTGCAGGCTTGTTTCTTACGCGCTGTCAGTATTCCAGTGCCTTTCAAATAATAAAGTTTTTTATATTCATCGAATTGTCATCCTTATTGGGAACTGCTGGAACACGTTAGTGCTTACAACTAAACTGTCCTCTTCGCAATGAATCTACGTTCTCGGTAAAGAAACAACGTATCTAGTTTCTTTTGGTTTTTAAAAGACATTCACTTTTTCAAACTAACCAGCACTCGACACAGAATGAAAATGTATTTTTCCTGAGCTCGTTTTACATCAGCATCGGTCCGGTGCAACACTCCTTATCGGACGCGATTTACTTATTTCAGTATAAAACCATGGACTTCCATTGAAGGCAGGAACAATCCGACTATAACAATGCTGCGAGAAATCGGTACGTTCACAACCAGGAAGGCTGACTCCGGTATTCCATAAACGTGCTGCAGTTTCGACTTTGAAGGGAACGTTCTTCGTCATCTAGAGTAGAACCTGACGACGAGTACTCGAAACGTTGCCCATGCCATTAGCTCCTGTACAGCGCAGGTCTCTCGTATATACATAAAAAAATCCGCACCTCTAAATGTAGTTGCATGTGTAGAACTAAAAATTTCAGTAATATTAATATTAGCACTATTCATTTGTATTCTGACTTTCTCCATATCATATCGATAAAATTATCGTGAAAATGATCTACGGAACATGACATAACTAAACTAAACTGTAGACGAGGCAGGGCAGACTTCCTGGTGTCCGCTGCGTGTCTACTGTCAAGTGTGACATCAGAAAATGATCCGATCCTGAAACTTATGTTACATCCAAACGCTACATTTTGAATCACGCCGTATATGTAACGTATAATAAAAAGACACAGACAAAACACTTAGCGGCATCCGTGAGGAATAAACTGAGAGTAGGAACCTTGCTCAGAAACGACCCTCCATAGTTTTCATTTTATACGGGCCAATACCATCCGCTAGGCAGTAAGCGTGAGTTTTTATCACGTATAGGTTTGCGCCATCCAACGCCTTGAATGTTGTCAGGCTCATCCCGGCATAGCGAGAAGTTCAGCTTGCACTTCGTCAGAGCGAAACTAACGTTGGCCGTTGAAGGGAAGAGCTAGAGCAGCCTATAAATTCGACGCTCTACGACCTCATTGCGTTACGTTTCAGGGCAGATGTTATGTCCTCAACCAGTTCACAAAGACCTCTACTTATTAGCTTCTCTAATTTTGTATCATTTTAAATATGACGCAGTGGCCACTGAAGGTATCACAGTGTCTGACGTAGGTATTTATCATTTTGATCGACGTACACATCTTACACAGTACAGGAATATCTTAAGGTCTTAACAGTTGCCAAACGCGAAAAAACACCAGACACAATACATGCACTGAAATAGTCCACAAAACTATTCTGCGTTCTCTGAAATATCGACGTTATTTGTTCTGCAAGGAGATACGCAGCTATGACATTACCAAACAGATGCTCTTCATACACCAACGACCACATTTAACACAGGCGATGACAATAGACATGGGAGAGAATCTAGCCATCCAGTCCAAATACCTGCAGCATGTAGGTATATTAATATGGGATTGCGAGCAGTCATACCGGGACCACCTTTTCACGCGAACAGTCGTGGAAGCACATCTACAGTGAACAAAACATGGCTGTCTGCAGGAAGTAAGGTGTTATTTGTTCATCTGTACAGTTGCAACCCTCTAGTCCATAATCGTTGCTGGTAATATAAGCCGAATGTGGCATATGGACTTTGATACACCCATTATCATGCTTGAATGAGGTTCCATTTCCGAACGAAAATGTCCTGTAGAAGGTTACTGCAGTACTGGTGTGGCCCATACAAGTTATTTCTCGTTAAGTATTCTTTGCTGCAGTTTTCCTTTTCTTATACGAAGTCTACTTATGCTATCTGTTTGCTACGCAGAATATTATATCAACACTAATTCATAAATAGAAACGTTCGTCACCTGGCGTTAAAACCTTCACAGGAGTTGCACATTGAATCAGATGCTCACAGTATGTCTCCCGGTGCAATACTTGTCGTTCAGAACACAATATCAAATCACTTGCCATCACTTAATGAGCTACGTAGAAAGTAAATGAAAGTAATTCGTGCACTTTCAACGTGCGTCCTCAATTACTTGTTGGATGTATTCCAATATCTGTCTTCCACTATAACTTTTACACTCTGCAGCTCCCTCCTCCCCTAAAGTTTTTACACTATACTCCTCGCTCTAGTACTATAGAAGTTATTCCCTGACGTCTCAACAGATGTCCTCCTGTCCCTTCTTCTTATGTGTGGTTTCCATATACTCCTGGTTCTGCGGGGAACATCTTCGTTCCTTACCTTATCAGTCTACCCTCTTTTCAACATTCTTCTGTAGCATCACATCTCTAATGCTTCGATTCTCTTCTTTCGTTATCGTACAATGCTGTGCTCCAAACGTTCATTCTCAGAAATTTCTTTCTCAGATTAAGACGTATGTTTGATACTAGTGGCCTTGTTCTGTGCGTCATAGGTTATCATTCTGTCTATGTAGCACAATTCCTTAACTTCGTCATTACTATTTCTAATGTTCTCCGTATTCACATTTCTCATACGTCTCACTACATTCAGGCCGGCCGGAGTGGCCGAGCGGTTCTAGGCGCTACAGTCTGGAACCGTGCGACCGCTACGGTCGTTGGTTCGAATCCTGCCTCGGGCATGGATGTGTGTGATGTCCTTAGGTTAGTTAGGTTTAAGTAGTTCTAAGTTCTAGAAGACTGATGACCTCAGAAGTTAAGTCCCATAATGTTGTTGTTGTTGTGGTCTTCAGTCCTGACACTGGTTTGATGCAGCTCTCCATCCTACTCTACCCTGTGCAAGCTTCTTCATCTCCCAGTACCTACTGCAACCTACATCCTTCTGAATCTGTTTAGTGTATTCATCTCTTGGTCTCCCTCTACGATTTTTACCCTCTACGCTGCCCTCCAACACTAAATTGGTGATCCCTTGATGCCTCAGAACATGTCTTACCAATCGATCCCTTCTTCTAGTCAAGTTGTGCCACAAACTTCTCTTCCCCCAATCCTATTCAATACCTCCTCATTAGTTATATGATCTACCCATCTAATCTTCAGCATTCTTCTGTAGCACCACATTTCGAAAGCTTCTATTCTTTTCTTGTTCAAACTAGTTATCATCCATGATTCACTTCCATACATGGCTAAGCTCCATACAAATACTTTCAGAAACGACTTCCTGACACTTAAATCAATACTCGATATTAACAAATTTCTCTTCTTCAGACACGCTTTCCTTGCCATTGCCAGTCTACATTTGATATCCTCTCTACTTCGACCATCATCAGTTATTTTGCTCCCCAAATAGCAAAACTCCTTTACTACTTTAAGTGTCACATTTCCTAATCTAATTCCCTCAGCATCACCCGACTTAATTCGACTACATTCCATTATCCTCGTTTTGTTTTTGTTGATGTTCATCTTATACCCTCCTTTCATGACACTGTCCTTTCCGTTCAACTGCTCTTCCAAGTCCTTTGCTGTCTCTGACAGAATTACAATGTCATCAGCGAAGCTCAAAGTTTTTATTTCTTCTCCATGGATTGTAATACCTACTCCGTATTTTTCTTTTGTTTCCTTCACTGCTTGCTCAATATACAGATCGAATAACATGGGGGTGGGGGGAGGCTACAACCCCTTGTCACTCCCTTTCCAACCGTTGCTTCCCTTTCGCGACCCTCGTCTCTTATAACTGCCATCTGGTTTCTGTACAAATTGTAAATAGCCTTTCACTCACCGTATTTTACCCCTGACACCTTCAGAATTTCAAAGAGAGTATTCCAGTCAACATTGTCAAAAACTTTCTCCAAGTCTACAAATGCTAGAAACATAGGTTTGCCTTTCCTTAATCTAGCTTCTAAGATAAGTCGTATGGTCAGTATTGCCTCACGCGTTCCAACATTTCTACGGAATCCAAACTGATCTTCCTCGAGGTCAGGTTCTACCAGTTTTTCCATTCGTCTGTAAAGAATTCGCGTTAGTATTTTGCATCCGTGACTTATTAAACTGATTGTTGAGTAATTTTCATATCTGTCAGCACCTGCCTTCTTTGGGATCGGAATTATTATATTCTTCTTGAAGTCTGAGGGTATTTCGCCTGTCTCATACATCTTGCTCACCAGATGGTGGAGTTTTGTCAGGACTGGCTCTCCCAAGGCCGTCAGTAGTTCTAATGGAATGTTGTCTACTCCCGAGGCCTTGTTTCGACTCAGGTCTTTCAGTGCTCTGTCAAACTCTTCACGCAGTATCCTATCTCCCATTTCATCTTCATCTACATCCTCTTCCATTTCCATAACATTGTCCTCAAGTACATTACCATTGTATATGCCCTCTATATACTCCCTCCACCTTTCTGCCTTCCCTACTTTACTTAGAACTTGGCTTCCATCTGAGCTCTTAATATTCATACAAGTGGTTCTCTGTTCTCCAAAGGTCTCTTTAATTTTCCTTTGGCAGTATCTATCTTACCCCTAGTGAGATTACCCTCTACATAATACTCAGAACCATTTGAACTACTTTCAGTTTTCTTCCATTTACTCCCAATGCACGTCCTGTATTCGTTAGACCGTTTATTCCAGTCAACAGATCCCGTAATTATTCTTCACTTTCATTGAGGATAGCAATGTCATGAGCGAATAATATCACTCGTGTCCTTTCACCTTGAATTGTAATCCCACTCTTGAACCTTCCTTTTGTTTCCGAAATTGTTTCTGTAATGTATAGATTGAACAGTAGGGGAGAAAGACTACTTCCTTGTCTTACACCTTTTTTAATCCGAGCTTTTCGTTCTTGGGTTCTCACTCTTATTGTTCCCTCTTGGCTCTTGTACGTATTGTATACTACACGTCTCTCCCTTTCTTTCTGTATAGATTACCCCGATTTTTCTCACACTTTCGAGTACCTTGCACCAATTTACATTGGTGAACACTTGTTCTAGGTCGAAAAATTATGAATGCGTCCCAAATTGTCTTTAGTCTTGCTTGCCATATCAACCGCAACGTCAGAACTGCCTCTCTGGTGGCTTTATCTTTCCTAAAACCAACATATCGTCACCTAACAGATCCTCAATTTTCTTTTTCATTCTTCTGTATACTATTCTTGTCAGCGGTTTGGCTGCATGAACGCCTGAGATGAAAGTACGATAATCCTCGATCTTATGTTCGGAATTTTTTGGATGATATTTTCCCAAAAGTCACTAGTGAGACGAGCGTGCTAGCTAAGACAACGCATTATTATGCACGTATGTATAGAGAGGCTGTAGATATTTTTAAACACCACAATAATTTTAAGAAGAAAGAAGAAGGCTTGAAGTTAGATAAGATATGGCGATCGACTCTATACCAAAGATGTGACAACCGATTACCTTCGATCGAGAGTAATGACGCCAGCCGGAGATAGTTTTAGTGTTGACAACACGTGACGAGTGGTGGCGCCCTCTACGCGCTCTATATAAACAGGACCTCCACGGCCTAGCAGCCAGTCGTAGACTCACCTCAGATGATGTTGCCCGCAGCTGGCAACGAAACGTCAGGGAGAGGTATTTCTACTATTGGACCACGGCCTCTTAGCCCAAAAGTTTTAAATACTGGAGTGCAAAGCCTGTTCACCAAAAAATAAGGAAGCCGGGAATGTGTTTTCTCCAGTTCCTGTAGAGGATCAGCAGGAAGTGTCAAAAAACTATCAGGTAGGTCATACCATGAAGGATGGAAAACCACATTTCCTTGGATTTATTACAACAAAGAATTGGACAAAGCGTTCTGCAGTATGTGTAAAAACGCTTTTAATTTCTATATAGTACTTCCGACGGCAACTGCTACTTCTCCAGACGGGGATTTGTGTAATTCATTTGCTCGATGTGGATTTTCCCAATGGCAAAAGGCAACTGACGTTTCAGAGTTCATGAAAACTGTACACTTCACCGTTCGCCCTTGACTGCCCTGGCAACCACGAAAATGCCATCCCTTACGCAACACATAAATTAGAAGATATAAAGAATGCACGCAAGGCGATTTTAAACATAACGTCCCTCAAGTATCTAAGACAGTAAGGAAAAGCAATTTGTGGTCACACCGATGAAGAGCATCAAATACTGATGAGTTTCTGCTGCTTAGAGCAGAAGATGTTCCTGACATGAAAGCTTGGCCGAAGCGAACTTCATAAAAATGGGTTTATCACGATGGGAAATTGTACCGTTACTATCCAGCGATTTATAGTATAAGATTGTGAAATCTATTAATGAGGCACTATATTTTTCTCTTATTGTAGGTGAGACTTCTGACATACCAGTGAAGGAACAGCTATCGAAATGTTACAGATATATCGATAAAAATCTTCAAATTGAAAAAGTTTTTATGGACTTCTATGAAGTGGCTTTAAAAAGTCTTAGGACACTGAAGTCATCCAAGATGTCATAAGACGGGTGTCCCTCAAAATAAGAGCTGTAATCAATGTTATGATGGTGTGACCAATGTCAGTGGAGATTTAACAGGATTACAAAGTTGGAACCAAGAGCTGTATTTGTTCATTGTTCGGTGCATAATTTTAAATTTGTATTACAGAATGTGGGGCAAGGTATGAGTTATGTATAAGGCTTTCTGGCGATTCTTCGTGAATTAATAACATTTGTAAGACATTCAGCAAAGAGGCTAATGGTGTTTCAATCGCTACAAGAAGACAACGAAGGTGTTGTTCCAAAAAACGTTCACACATTGACTTAGCGACCATTCCGTCCTACGAAGTACTGTGTCGCTGGGAAGTAATTATGACGTTCTCCTGAAATTACTGGAAGATCTATCAGATGAAAAAAGTTAAGTTGGTGGAAGTCTACTGGTTATTTTCCAAACCTGCGTCAATTCAGATTTCTTATTTCCCTGAAAATGTTGATCTCAGTTTTCGGCAGGATTGAGCAACTTCATCCTTCTTTTCAGAAGAAAAGATACTCTGAAATCAAAGCATTGGTTGAAACATTGTCTTCAAGGGGATAAATTTTTTGTGTTGTGGAATTAAAGCATTAGGAAAGCGGAGGAACTTAATACTGAAATACCAGTTGTGCCTAGAAAAAGGAAGATGCGAAAACGCTACGACGAAGGTAGTGGTTCAAAATGACTCTGAGCACTATGGGACTTAACTTCTGAGGTCATCAGTCCCCTAGAACTTAGAACTACTTAAACTAACTTAAGAACATCACACACATCCATGCCCGAGGCAGGATTCGAACGTGCGACCGTAGCGGTCGCACGGTTGAAGGTAGTGGTCCTCATACGTATCAAACGCCGGAGGAAATGTGCAGACGAATATTTTTTGAAGTAATTGCGGTGGCTCTGGATTCGTTAAACCGTAGATTTGACTCAAAGGTTCCGGAACTTATTTCACAACTTGATGCTCTTGCTGTCGGTCAGACTGGTGCTGACCGAACCCTGCAGTTCTACGCGGCAGACATTGATAAGGACAAGCTAACTTTGCATACGGACATGTTTCTAGATGTGTGCAGAACGAAGAAAGAGGAAGTGACCAGCTTTGTCAGGAATCACAAATTTAAGTGAAGAAAATAGTGATTCCACGAGTGAAATGCTCACAGAATTTGTGAAGTTTATTTGCAAGATATTTACTATACCTGTTACTTCCTGTACCTTTCCGCAACCATTTCCAGCACTTGGACGACTGAAAAAACTTTTGCGGTCAACAATCACAAAAAAATATTGAATGATTTGGCAATTTTCCATGTTCGTAAAGAAATGACTAAAAATATTATTACCAAAATTGCAAATAAATCATATTTGCAAGGGAACTGTTTTATACTGAAAGTTAATATGTCATTATTATTACTTGGTACGCAAACTTAATTATTTTGTAGCTCTGTTCACAAATAACTCTTTGCATAGTTCTTTCTCAATAAATTTTAATTTGTATGAATGTGTTAATTTCTTTTAGTAATGTGTTGATAACTTCGTTGCCTGTTGCAGTCAACGTGCATATGAGTTGTTTAAAGTATGAAATTCTTGATACAGATCTAACTAGCATTTCATTACTGAACTAAAAGTTGAAAAAAGACAAATTATTTAATACAGAAATAACTGGTAGATGTTACGATTACATATTTTGAGAATACTCGTTTAACTCATAATCCAAGTCCACAAGCGAGGCCGCCTTTGCGGGCCAGGCCCAGTCACAGAGGCCTTTGTGTGGAAGGACATCTGGTCAGTGAGTCGCTTTAGTACCGGGGCGTTTCAGACCGAGTAGACTTCAGAAACAAAAGCCTTTGAAGGGGTGCAACGTTAAAGTTGTAAGTAGGCTGTTTATGTTTTCTTATTGGCAACTTTACGTAGCGCTCTGTATGAAAAATCACTGGCTGTGCTGTGTGCAGTCTGTGGCTAGTTTGCATTGTTGTCTGCCATTGTAGCGTTGGGCAGCTGGATGTGAACAGCGCGTAGCGTTGCGCAGTTGGAGATGAGCCACCAGCAGTGGTGGATGTGGGGAAAGAAATGGCGGAGTTTTGAAATTTGTAAGACTGGATGTCATGAACTGCTATATATATATTATGACTTTTGATGATATTAAGGTAAATACATTGTTCTCTATTGAAATCTTTCATTTGCTAACTATGCCTATCAGTAGTTAGTGCCTTCTGTAGTTTGAATCTTTTATTTAGCTGGCAGTAGTGGCGCTCGCTGTATTACAGTAGTTCGAGTAACCAAGATTTTTGTGAGGTAAGTGATTGGTGAAACGTATAGGTTAATGTTAGTCAGGGCCATTCTTTTGTAGGGATTTTTGAAAGTCAGATTGCGTTGCGCTAAAAAATATTGTGTGTCAGTTTAAGCACAGTCTTGTATAATTGTTCAAAGGGGACGTTTCATATGTCGACCCTTAGCCGAGGATACCTCACTGGAATCTTCTGATTTTTTCTTGTAGTTTGTGTAATTAGTGTAGCTTTTGTTTATTGCTAGCGCGTAATTATGGAGAGAATTTCCTTTGTAGTTGTAGTTTTTCATTGTTGTACACAGTTGTGGCATGCATGTAGGTTTGCACCAAGTATTTCGCAGCTGCGCTTGCAATTAACTAGATATTATTTTCAATGCTATGTTAATGTGTTTTCTTATTTTGCTCTTCAAATTGCGCTTTTCTGTGTTATCGTGTGAAATATTGTGACAATAATGGGGTGTGAAAATCGTAATACTAGGCTCCAAAGTAAACTGAGAAATGACAGTGAAGACGAAAGCAGTGTGTTAGCGCCACCATGTAATGAATTGACTAATATTCAAAGTAGTAATTTGGTAACTGTGCATAGGGAAATGGAGCGGGCGTAAAATAATGGTGTAGACAGTGAAACAGGTAGTGAACAGGGAAGCATTATCGATCGATCGATGGGCAACAGCTCGCCTCAGGAATCCGAAATGACAAAACACAATATTGCAAATACTGTAGAGTCAGGTTTTGGGTCCTCACCGTTTTCTCAAATGAGTCAAGACACATTTTCTGCTTGTCAAAACGTGAATGTTGCCGGTGAAAATGCACTGCCAAAAAGCATAGAGAAACACATTCCAGACACTAATACATTATTATTGCAATTAATGCAACAAATGGAACAAAATCAGAGACAAACACAGCAAAAGCTTCAAAAGTTAGACACAATGGAAGAACACCAGAGACAAACACAGCAACAATTAGACACAATGGAACAAAATCTTCAGAAGTTAGACACCAACATTGAACAAACACGTGAAGATTTAACTACTGAGTTACACAACACTGAATCGAAATGTCAAAAAGTCTGTAATGACGTAAAAACACAAATTTGTGAGCATTTCCAACCTATTCTTTCGCGTAATGAAAATGCATTACAGAATCACGAAGCAGCCATAAAAGAACTGCAAGTTATTGTTCATGAAAATCACGACACCTTACAAGCTAAAATTGACTCAGTTGCATCTACCAATTCGGTTACGCACCTTGTAAAAACTCAGGAAAACTTAAAGGACACAGTAGATACGATTTCAATACAAATGGACACTCTGAAACTTGGTTCAGAAAAACACACAGAGGAAATAATTTCACTAACGGATAAAGTAGCCGAACTTTCAGATCAGGTCACTAACTTATCTACAAAGGTAGATGATGATCTGAATGACACAAGACCTGTAGCCTTCACGGACACTGAAGAGTATGAACAAACTAGAAAATTCAAACAAAATCAAAATCAAATCAATACACACTACAAAAGATAAATCTGGGAAGTACAAGATCAGTTGGCACAAGTAATACAAAATTACATATTTCAGAGGACACTCGCACTCCAGTACGGGAAGAGGGACATAAAAATACGGAGCAACCACAAAATAATAACACACGACCCTTCGGAAATTATGAAAGAAATTGGCAAGGCGCATTGAATTTTGAGATGGAACCGCCGAAACTAAGTAACAATGAGCGATGTGCGACTCGCCGACACGATGTTTTTGGCTATAAGCTGTTCATTACTACACGTAAATTCAAAAAATTTAAGAATTCTGGCAATGACATTCATCCACGAGCATGGCTTCATCAATTCTCTCATTGTTTTCCTCCCAACTGGTCATTGCAGCACAGATTAGAATTTATGTGTGGCTACTTAGAGAATGAACCAGCTGTAAGATTGCGATCGGTCATTCACGATTGCCACAGTGAAGGAGAATTTTACCATGCCTTCCTCTCAGCATATTGGTCTCAAGCCACACAAGACCGAGTAAAACATGGCATCATAATGATGAAACATTTCGAACAATCGGAATTTTCCAGTCTTGTGAAATATTTTGAAGACATGTTGCACAAGAATCAGTACCTGTCAAACCCATACAGCCCCTCAGAACTCATCCGCATTTGCTTAATCAAATTACCTGAACATTTACGGCATATTATTTTGGCAGGACGTTGCAAAGACGACATTGAAGCTTTTCAGGGACTCCTACAAGAATTAGAAATTGACACTGATAATCGCGGAACGCGAAAACAGGAACACAACAATTACAGGTCACATCCGTCGCAATTCCGCAATGAAAGAAATAATAGCTGGACACGACAAGGCTATTCTCACAACACAAATCGTGACCAAAACAGACACCACCCGTATGACAACCGTTGCCAGAGTAGTAATAACTACAGGGAAAGACCACCTCCCCACAGTAATGACTATCACAGAGACAAACAGAAAAACAAACAATTTTTACTACGTCAGTGACAGATGTTTAGCAATTACACAGTTGGGTAACTTCACACATATGAAATTGTATTTCATCTGTACTTTGTGAACTGTTCATATTTTTTTTGGAACCATTGTGATACTATGAGAGCTTTGAATGATGTATTTGGTAAGGGAGCATGATTTTTAAAGTACATTCGAGGTAGATGACACTATTGAAATGAGCAGAGAATTTTTTTTTTTAGGTTTTGACATTATTGCAGAAAGCTACGCCTTTTTTGAGATTTGGCTGAGGTTTTATGATGTTATGATGAGGATGTGTATTACGCTGTTGCGGTATGTTTATGATTAATAAGCTGATGCTATATGAGTTATTTGATTATGCTACATATCTGTTATGATGAAATATTGAAGAAGTGTCGACGAATATGTATATGTGTAATAAGGTAAGGAATAATGAGTAGTGGTTAGGGACTCTGGTTTGTGAAAAAGGTTGTTGGAAACCAAGAATCGTACTTTAAGAGTTATGAAATGTATGTAAATGCCTGAATGTATTACAATGCCGACGAAAATTTTTTGGACACTGTTATATCAATAGGATTTTGTTTCTATACATTTGCAACGCAAATTCTCGACCTGTGAAATTTTTTATATGAGACTGTCACTGTAGCGCAAACTGCTGTCGTAAATATTTCGGTAAGGAAGCTAAGTGACCCAGGTGGCGCCCAGATGTACCAGTCGCCTGGAGAAAAAGCCATTAGTGTGTGCCTTTCAGAGGCACAGGTGAAAAAAAAAAAGGCCATTACCCTCGCTATTGACATTTCTTTGTAGATAGCATCGCAAATACAACACACTCAAACTTGAAAACATATGACTATACTGTGGAGCTTTTAATTTATGATATTTACTAAAATGCCTAATGAAATGATGAGAAACATTTTACATCTGTTCTCTTTCTAGTTGAGAGTTTGCTCATTTTGTTTAATATCAAGTTTCTAGCTGCAGCAGCATTGGTTAAAATAAAATTTAATAAATGTACTAATATAAATATTTTATGCCTACAGATCCAGTAAATAATTTTATGATCTATTGAAAAAAAAGAAGGAGCATAAAAAGACATTTCCCTTCATAGGAATAGCATACGGAATTTTCTTTTCAACTGCGTGGTAATTTTTTTGGTAGAATAACTTCTTGTGGTGCACCACTTTAATTACATAGACATTAAGATGTCAATATACATTTCCCTTGTCTGCATTATTGTCTTTAACATAATATTTTTCTGCTTGAGCTTTGTCATGTTTAGATATAAGTTATTGCATTTGCTGCTGCTGTTTGCCAGGCATAGTGCTACTGAATTTGACTTTGTATTACGCTGTTAAGCCAGTTTTACTACGGATTTATTTTTCTCGTTTGCTGCACAGTGCCTTATATTAGTTCTAATATAGCAATTGCTTCGCCAATTTGAATTTTTTGTCATTGATGTTTGTGTTTTTTGTTTTGTGCTGCTGCATTGCCTCATCCCTTAGTTTAGCATCTGAGCTCAGTAGTTTTAAGTTAGCTTAAGAGAGGGTAGACTATATAAGAGAATGAGTTGCGATGAATTGAAAGAAATGCATTGAGAAGTTTTACGAAAAAAGTACAGAAAGCAGGTATAGATAGGACTTTTTGGAACTAATGATGAACGAAGCGAGATCTCCAAAAAAAAAAATTCTGTTTGCAAAATACTGCAGTACCAAATGTTACACTGAAAACAAACCCTGTCTTTTCACCCTGTGTTATTCTGCTATGTGTTTGTGTACTCTTGTATATTTGTGTTTTTCCTGTCTTTATGTGTTTGGCTAATAAGATTTATGTTGTAGAATTTTTCAAATACTATGTTATTTTCTTCGTAAAGATGTTTAGACATTATTTATTCTGTTCTGTTTTAATGCTCATGTGTGAAATTAATGTTTCGAAAACTATTCTCATTATTTTATATATTCACTTATGTCATAATTCCTGTAACACTGATGTATCTCTATTTCTTTTCTTTTGTAAACCCTGTTTTACTAAAAATGTTATCTGTATTATTATGTTTTTAATGATGTATTTTGTACCTTTCTTATTGTATTCTTATGTTATAAAATTGTAATTGACAACAGTTCATCATATTATTAACTTGTAAGTTACATTGCACTGCACACGTTTCTGTTGGTCATAGTATATGGACAATGTGTGAGAAGTAGGGACTGTTAGTGTTTGCACGTGTGTTAATAATTCAGCAAGGGACTGGATAACAGCATTGCTGGTTCTAAGGACAATTCCAGAAACTTTATGAGTTCACAAGTGGTGGTTATGGACTTGCTATATTATCTGCAAGACTCTTCAATGGTGATTGTGCACCTGCACAGTCACAACAGATGGCTGCTGGCCATCTCTACAAGGACTACAGTGGGTCTGCATCTTTGATGACCCAATAATACCATTATTTCTAGAAGGACTGCAGTGGGTCTGCACCTCTGGTGGCCCACCAATACCGTAATCTCTACCAGGACTACAGTGGGTCTGCTCTGTGATGACCTACCTACCAATAGTCTTCAAAACTTGGAATGACTCTGTTGTGGGTTTGCTCTGTTGTGGCCCATTACCTGTCTGCATGTCAAGAGTCAGCACTGTCTTTTCGTTGGAAGGACAACACTACTTCTTCAAGACTGCATGGAAATCCACTACTTTGGTGTGCATTTTCTTCTACTGCTCAGACTTTGAGAAAAACACTGCTGTTTTACTGTGATGAACGATCAGGACTGTCTTTATGGACTGTGAGAAAATTTTAGCTTTTGACCAACATTGTATCAATAAGTGTGTGCATTTGATATCTTTGTTATTGCAATTATAAAAAATTTTATCAAATCATTATTGGCCACTGCCCAAAACAATTTGTAAAATTATTTGTGGGGAGCATGGGGGCTATGTTAGTAGGCGGTTTATGTTTTCTTATTGGCAACGTTACGTAGCGCTCTGTATGAAAAATCACTGGCTGTGCTGTGTGCAGTCTGTGGCTAGTTTGCATTGTTGTCTGCCATTGTAGTGTTGAGCAGCTGGATGTGAACAGCGCGTAGCGTTGCGCAGTTGGAGGTGAGCTGCCAGCAGTGGTGGATGTGGGGAAAGAAATGGCGGAGTTTTGAAATTTGTAAGACTGGATGTCATGACCTGCTATATATATTATGACTTTTGATGATATTAAGGTAAATACATTGTTCTCTATTGAAATCTTTCATTTGCTAACTATGCCTATCAGTAGTTAGTGCCTTCTGTAGTTTGAATCTTTTATTTAGCTGGCAGTAGTGGCGCTCGCTGTATTACAGTAGTTCGAGTAACCAAGATTTTTGTGAGGTAAGTGATTGGTGAAACGTATAGGTTAATGTTAGTCAGGGCCATTCTTTTGTAGGGATTTTTGAAAATCAGATTGCGATGCGCTAAAAAATATTGTGTGTCAGTTTAAGCACAGTCTTGTATAATTCTTCTAAGGGAACGTTTCAAAGTCTACAATGCGGGCCGGCCTGGTATTTTAGCGGCCCGCAGAAAGTAAAAGATTGTTATTTTATTAAAACTAAGATATATACAAATACAAACACAGAAACATGTACATGATAAACATACAGACAAATACACAGGAATGGTCAGATCAACGCGGTTTCGTACAATCAGTCAACGCTAAACTGAGTTTAGTGCAGAGTATGTAATCAGTGCTTGTCCTTGCCGCCTCTCAAACCATTTTGATTGCTACACGTCCCTCGGACCTCACGAAAGTGCGGCACAGATAAGTTATTGCAAAACAATGACATCAATGAAAATGTATACGAAATTTCACATTCAGGCAGAAAATTATCCATTCTTGATGCTTAGTGTACTCAAGACTGAATAAAGCACATTTTTATGAACATTTACCTTTTGTCATGTCTTTATTCGGCAACACCGTCAATTATCCAATAAGAAGTAATGGTGTAATAACGGGCCGTCTACTCAGTTTAGTACAACGGTTACAGGAGTTCGAGTGAATGCTGTATCGAAGTGAAAAGCTATAACAGCAATTATCAAGGCGAAAAAGAAGATGATAGCAAGATCACCATTAATGTAATTAGGTTTGTTTATATCACAGACCATTCAAATGATCGCGCAGATTATCAGTTGGATGTAAATGATGAAACTTTAAACTTCTTTCTTTGACAAAATCCTTCTACTTGGAGGCAGGTAATTATAGACTGGAGGTGGTTAACCAAAAGTATAGTGTGAGACGAAAATGTATGCACGTCCGAAGGCAAGAAAAACACAGTTGATGCCGGTATGTATACATAACTAAGGAATAGTGAGAAAGAGTGAAAATAGGTTATGCTTCAGCTTAATGTGAGGATAACACTAGAATCTAATAATACAGCTTTTCGGGGGCGTAGGGAGAAAATAGGAAAATTAAACAGTGGAAACTTTTTACCGAACATCAAACTTCTTGCAAAATACAATCCGGTATTACGCGATCTGTAGATAAACCAAAAGGCCCCGCAAGTAAAAATACGTCAACTCTTCAGTTCAAAACGATACAGATGAAAAAGAAATTATTAATGATATTAACGCTGTCCTACTTTTTTCTATTATTACACGAGCAGCATAGGACATTACAAAAAGAGATAAGTTAACTGTAGATATGTTGCAGTGTGTTTGGAAGTGCACACATCAGGTCTAGCACTTAACGATGCTACATGTGGAATTCAAGAAGTCAGGTCCTTTTACTACGCAGCAGAAACATTGTCCCTTCGTCAGTCATAGAATTAAAAGATGGAAACTTTTGTCATCTTCTTGTGCCTCAAAAAAACTTGGCCCAACACGTTCGTCTTTAAGACACCAGTCTGTAAAACCTTTTCGTTGTGCTTATGTCTATTAGACTACTTAAGTCTCAGTAAAATGTAATGTGCACATTCAAGTAAAGGTAAGAAAGAAAACAAATTGTTGTTTTGAAAAACCAATCAGAGAAATTCGAATTCATTTTTCGTATAGCACTGCAATCAAAGCTTTGCAGTTTAGCATAACAAACTGTGCAATCGGAAAAAGTAGAGCTTGATAAAGCTTGTTCTCTTGTTCAGATGCAGCTGACAATTTATCTTGCTATCGACACAATTTATAAGAAGCAATGTCATTGGGTACATCTTTGACAAAGAAATGGGACGTTTTTATGACTGTTTGAACATAATTGTAGTGAAGTAAAAGATCAAATTTGAGTGTATGCATAATGTTAACCATTTTTTGAAAATTATTTTCCCAAAATTTATAAATCCTGTTTCCGACGTAGAGATTGACAATGCAGAAGTAATTCTTAAAAATGAATATTTAGAGGACTTCTCCAGTAAATTCCCAGGTCAAAAGAGCTCTGAAAAAACAGCCTCATTAATCTAGGTAGCTGATTAACAAAACTATTAGTAACAGGGAATTAAATCGTAGCTGTTGCGTACCAGATTAATGCACAAAATTTTACCTGTTTTTAACTATTCCTGTCGCTGCTTCTTCAGCTTAACACCTTTGAAGCTCTTAATTATAAAGAACTATCTGTGTTCGAAGACAGAGTTAGTGAACTCAGCCTCCACAGTATCCAAAGTGATGCATTAAAGCCAGTCAATAATCAATACCTTCCATCACAGAAATTACGATACTGGTGCAGTTTCGCTAGAAATCAAGGTGAGTCAGAGAAGTTTTGTAAGTACAAATCAAACAACAGAACTATAGGCCTAAACTTATTCATATTGACTGTCAATGATTATAATGTGTTTAATTTTTAATGTCATTTATCGGTATCAATAATTTTTGGTTAATACTTTCAATATAGTGAACGAGTGATCTCTTTGTTCTTATTACATGGGATTTTGCAACACACTACTCCATTAAATTTCTATTCCTACCTGCTGAAATCAAAGTTACGTTAGTGAATGATACGTTATACATTTTATGTCAGGGGGTTAGGATTTTAATTTTTGCAGGCGGACCCGTATCGCGTACGTTACAATTCTGGGTCTGTGGGTTCGTCCAAGTTTATTTGGCCCACTCTTTGATCTCATTTCTGTTGGATTTAAGTCGTCCGTGTTACCGACTGAGCTAGGGCAGTCCCAACGTATGCTTATAGTACCGATTTGTTTTACTTCATCATGGCACATATTTTTATAACACAGGCGATGTTCATAAAAGATTATAAATGAAAGTAATCATTTTAAAAAATATCTAGGCTCCCCAGAAAATATATACTACATTCCGCCATTGACATACACCCATAGAAATTTTAAGAAGTCGGTGCCCTTGCTAGGCACCAACGTTTTGTTGCCACTTCCTGAAATGATTTTAGGAAATCTGATGAAATGTTGTCTATCACTTCCGCCTCATTTGATCTTCAGTCGTCCAAAGCTCTTTCAAATTCTGCCTCTTAAAAATGTATCCCGTATCTATTTTCCGTATCGATTCCGGTTTCTTTTCTATCACGTCATCAGACAAGTCGTTAGACATAGAAGACTAAAATGTGTTATAAGGATACGGGTCTGGAAACACTTTATTTCCATGTTAGACCTCATTTTTTATCTCTCTTCATTATCAGTTTGGCCGTAGGAAACACAGAAACTGAACGTAGCAGAATTTCAAGAACTTTTTCTTTCATGAAATGATCCAGGTAGCCTCCTGATAATATTTGGTTAGCGTATACAGTAAGTTCTAATTCTTCCAAGCAATACTTTGAGTGCGAAATCGCAAGTTCAATCTTTAGTAATCATTTGAATGTGTTGTCTTACCAATTATGACAGCAAAAAATTAGGTGCTTATGACTCACCATGTGCATCAGGAAGGCGACAAAATATGACTGTCCACGAGGTGCAGAAAACAATCTTACGTACGTATTAGATTTCACAAAATCGACATCTTCGACATTCAAGAAACGTTCAAAACAAATCATTAACTTGCACCATGAGCACCGAATGACAAACAGCGCTCCACAGTGATCTCAAAGCTTTGCACCATCAAGATCAAAAGCGAACCCCTTCGGAGTTAAACACCGTGCGGGACGCCAGATATCCTCTCTTAAAGAATGTATAAGAATCATATTGGTGTAAACGGGTGATGAGAACTGATGCAATGTGATGATATGCTGGCACATTCGAAACACACTGTAATGAAGCTTGTCGTGAAACTAGCTATACTTCAAGGGGTAGTTGCGGATGGTGCGATAAGATGTTTTATAGGCATGGAAAAAACAAACACCCAGAGCGTTAATTTGTTCACTGGTTCCAGATGACACGAACTGCAATATCTGATACCTTTCAGGAGGTAAGGTTTGCTCTAGAGGATATCATTTTTATAAGCAGACCAGGAATCAAACAAAAGCAGCTATTGGCCAAAAGGAGCACTCATACTAAATTTATAGTTGTCTTAGCCCATTTTCCCACTCTAGCTTGTTCTGACCTAAATATTTCCTACTGTCCTTGCAAGATCACGCACACGAGAAAGAATCGTTGGGGTCAGAGCACTTCCACCTTCTCGCAGCACAATAAATAACTTTACAGCCAATTTACCATCTAGATTAACAATTGGCATAATTGTATACAAATGCGTTGAGGTAAGTTTATCTCCTCTACAGATTTTCGGGCCGATTCTTCAGTTTGCTGTGCATCGTCAAGTTGACGCTTTGTTTAAAAAATTCCTTATTTTACGTATTCCACTCTGCTGCACTGTTTGAAGTTATGAAATCATCCACTGTTTCCCTTGAAATCACTGTAATCCATGTCGCGCGCAATTTGACGTAGTAGGTCACTATCATACACATTCTGTAAACTGTATCGAGCACCCTCGAAAGGCGCAAAAATAAGTTTTTGTAACAAGCGCGCCTTGTCCTCCGTTGAATATCTGCAGTTTTTCTTGTCCACTACAGGGTCATATTACTGCGGACTTTACTTGAAATCTGTCCATATTTTTTTTTTTTTTTTTTTTTTTTTTTTTTTTTTTTTTGTGGCTCTCTGTCCGACCAGGATGATGAATTGCATAGCTCGACACCTGTTTTAATATCACTTTCACTTGTGAAACAAGTATCGTCGTTATTGTAACCCTCATGTACATTGGCCGCACAGTCAGTCGTATATGACAAATCCCACTGATTCATCTTGTAGAAACGCTAACGTTTTGTCTCCCACTTCTTTCTCACCCTGTGAAAATCCTTGTGTTCTTTTCTGATGAAATGTCAACATCGGCAAAGCTTGTTGTAGATGTAATGCAATGTTTGCTTCGTCTATCGTTGCTATTAATCTGCTTTGTGTCAGCACCACTGGCACTGTAGCGACTTATTCGTTGACTAGCATGGGGCTACGGAGAGTAGTCGAACTACTTAGTCGACGAATAATTCCACTAAGCAGTTCAACTACGCTCTGTAGTCTCATGCTGTACTCACCAATTGATACCTTCAGTCCCGCCCCTGTTGCCATTATCAGTCCATATTGTGGTTGCAAGAGAGACAATATATGGAGCGTCGAGAGACAAGATCGTTGTGCTTCTGCGACCTCGCACTCAACGGGTTCGTTGCTAGGTGCGTGTTCAGGATTTGTTGTTCCAATAGAATGAAGGTAATATTGATATAGGATTAAATTCATTGCTCTAAAATCATCAAGAGGGCAGTGGAAACTGTTTAGTGTTTACCTCGATCTGTGCAAGCAGATAGCATCAAGTTTTGTGTGTTCATCACGGGTTGGATTTCTGGTACCGTGCAGTGGAAGTGTGCTCAAAGGGGAGCTTGCAGAGGCCCATTTGCTATGCGGAATATCAGAAGGTAATGGCGTTGCCGCTCGACGTTTGTATCGGGAAAGATTTCCAGAACTACAGTGCCCCGATAGGAGGTTTGAAGCATTTGATCCTCATCTTAGGGAGCGTGGAACGTTTAAGCTTACGACTCGCGACTTGGTGTGAGCCCTAGAAGGACGACGACACTTTAACTGCAGCGGAACTTGGTGTAGTTGACGCCAACCCTACTGCCTGTGTAAGACAAGTAATATTCACCACACTACTCCTTGGGAGTGGTGTATGAGAACCTGCTGTAACTGTACAATGTGAAGCGTGTCCCAGCACTATCAGCAGATGACTCTCCCGCAGCGGTACACTTCTATGGATGGTTCGTTCAACGACGAGTCAACCCTCACTTTAGAGAAATGTAATGTTCACAGATGAGACTCCGTTTAAAACCAGCTGATTAATGTCTTGAAGAGTTGTAAAAACTGAGTTCACAATTTAAGAGAAAGCGTTTCTGCTCCACCTCTATCTCATCATTAGTGTTCTGCCAAAAGGCAGGTTTTCACATGGTAGTTTTCCACGCTGTCCGGTCTTCTGCCATCCTCTTCCGGTCCGCATAATTTCTTCTTCCCTTTATGTCGCCTATCATCTTTTATCTCTTTCTTCCTCTCAGTCTTCCCCCACAAACCAGTCCTTCCAAAACATCTGCACTCCCTTCTCAATGAATGTCCCAACCAGTTCATTTTCCTTTCTCTTAAAACCTTCAGCAGACATCATCTCTCACCAACCATTTCCAATACTCTTCCATTACTCACTCTTTCCATCCAGCTTATCCTCTCCGTTCTCCTCCACATCCACATCTCAAATACTTCTAACCTTTTTCATCCTTTCGTTTCAGCGTTCATGTTCCTGTCTCATATAGTGCCCCGCTCCAGACAAAACATTTGCCAAGCTTTTTCCTTAGAAATTATCTAATTTGGCACATAACTGTCTTCCCTTTCTATTGAATGCCTCCATCGCTATGGAAATTCGAGTTTTCAACTCCTGGTGACATCTAGTCAACAGTTATTGTGCTTACAAGATATTTAAATGCACTTACTTGGCTAATGGAAGCTTGTCCTATTTTAATGTTGACAGTCTGCGTCTTGTACTGATGACCATACTCTTTGTTTTTGCTGTGTTTACTGGCATCCCATATTCCACACAAGCTACATTCAGATCTTTCAGCATGTTATTCGCTGTCTGCTCACTTTCTGCCACTAATACCATGTCATCAGCAAATCTTATACGTTCTATTCTCTTTCCACCAATACATACTCCTCTTTTCCCATGTAAGCATTTCGCAAAAAATTCTTCAAGGTACAACAGTGGAGAGAGGCAACATCCATGTACGTGTGTGAAATTTTTCCTAAAAGTTTTGTCATACCTCTTTGTCACACCATATACTTCACCCTGAACCTATTGGAGCCAGAAAGGTCCTGCCTCACCGAAGGTAAACCTAGAAGTAGAATGATATTGCTAGCACTTCGGAAGATCTCACATCCTCCGAACTGTAAATAGTCATCATTTATGCTTCTATACACAGTGCTGCGAAACTCAGGTGCAAACTTATTTGTCACCATTACTTGCACGTTATTATAATAACGGTGTCAATGACACTCCACCAGTACTCCCAAAACTGTATTTAACGGGCACATTTACCGCTATTTATTCTTAAATATGCTCTCACACACTCCAAATGCGTCTTATATTCTCCTTGATATCCTTTTCAACGTTTCTTTGGCTCAAACAATCCCTTTCTCGAAATATCCTATGTGCCGCGATAGAATCCTGTCAGTCAGAATTGTGGTAATTGTGAAACTATTTCCTCTATATTCGTTCGTATTTCCAGGCAATGACCCAAGCTGCACCCTACATTAAATGCATATCTGCAAACCTGTGTAAAGAGTAACGCTCTGTTTTCGACAACGTCATGAAATAAAAACAGTAATTAACTGAGCCACTGTGAATTGTTCTCAAACGAAGGGCCGGCAGTTGTTCGCCATGTAGCATAAGTTTACAATCATCTGACTCATGCACACGGTTCATTCAAGACCATGGAACGCATGAAATATTCATATTGTATCATTGTTTCCCAATTCAAAATATTAAAGGCTGTATAATTTTGACTCCAAACGATTGGGGAATTCTGTGTATCATATGATCAAAACTATCTTGACACTCCTGGGTAATGCCGAATCGACAGCTAGATGTTACGAGAAGCGGACCCGCCAAATAAAAGGCGGCTGCCAGTGTTCTGTTGTCAGTAGGGCATCAGTAACAGCATAATACACTATGCGATCAAAAGTATCCGGATACCCCCAAAAACATACGTTTTTCATATTAAGTGCATTGTGCTGTCACCTACTGCCAGGTACTCCATCTCAGCGACTTCAGTAGTCATTGGACATCGTGAGAGAGCAGAATGGGAGCTCCGCGGAACTCACGGACTTCGAACGTGGTCAGGTGACTGGGTGTCACTTCCGTCACTCGTCTGTACTCGAGATTTCCACACTCGTAAACGTCTCTAGGTGCACTTTTTCCGATGTGATGGTGAAGTGGAAACGAGAAGGGACACGTACAGCACAAAAGCGTATAGGCCGACCTCGTTTGTTGACTGACAGAAGCCGCCGACAGTTGAAGAGTGTCGTAATGTGTAATAGACAGACATCCATCCAGACCGTCACACAAGAATTCCAAACAGCTTCAGGATCCACTGCAAGTACCATGACAGTTAGGTGGGAGGTGAGAAAACTTGGATTTCGTGGTCGAGCGGCTGCTCATATGCCACACATCACGCCCGTAAATGCCAAACGACGCCTCGCTTGGTGTAAGGAGCGTAAACTTTGGACTATTGAACAGCGGGAAAACGTTGTGTGGAGTGACGACTCACGGTACACAATGTAGCGATCCGATGGCAGGATGTGGGAATGGCGAATGCCCGGTGAACGTCATCTGCCAATGTGTGTAGTGTCAAAAGTAAAACTCGCAGGCGGTGGTGTTATGGTGTGGTCGTGTTTTTCATTGAGGGGCCTTGCACCCCTTGTTGTTTAGCTTGGTACTATCACAGCATAGGCCTACATTGATTTTTTTAAGCACCTTCTTGCTTCCCACTGTTGAACAGCAATTCTGGGATGGCGATTCAATCTTTCACCACGATCGAACACCTGTCCATAATGCACAGCCTGTAGCGGAGTGGTTACGCGACAATAACATAACTGTAATAGGCTGGCCTGCACTGAGTCCTGACGTGAATCCTATAGTAGACCTTTGGGATGTTTTGGAACGCCGACTTCGTGCCAGGCCTCACCGACCGACACCGATACCTCTCCTCGGTGCAGCACTCCGTGAAGAATGGGCTGCCATTCCTCTAGAAACCTTCCAGCCCCTGACTGAACATATGTCTGCTAGAGTGGAAGCTGTGATCAAGGCTAAGGGTGGGCAAACACCATATTGAATTCCAGCATTACCGATGGAGGGTGCCACTAACATGTCATTTTCAGCCAGTTGTCCAGATACTTTTGATCAAATAGTGTATGTCAATCAGGAGAGTTCAGTGATTTCGAACGTGGACTTGTCATTGCCTGTCACCTGAGTATCGGATCAATAATGGATCCTTCCAATGTTGCCCAAGTCGACTGTTGGTGCTGTGACTGTGACGTGCAAACGCGAAGGAAAAAACACAGCTAAACAAAGAATAGGCATACCTCATGATCTACTGACGACCAGGGAGCGTCGAGTTTTGCGAAGAGTGATCGCAAAAAGTAGCATGAAGTCAGCGGAAGGAATCACTCGAGAGTTCCTAAGTGGTACCAGCAGTCCACCTAGCGCAATGACTGTGTGTTCGGAGTTAAAAAGAATGGAGTATAATGGTCTAACTGCGTATAGTAGAGGAACAGTTCAGAGGCGATGACTGTGGCAGCGTGACGCTGCACCCTGCTATAAAGCAGCACCTGTGAGGTAATGGCTTGTGGACGTTAAGGCTCCTGAAATGGACTCATATGCCCAGAGTCCCGTACTGAACCAGTTTAACACTTTTCATACGAATTGGAACGTCAACTTCACTCCAGACCCCAGAGTCCGTCATCGCTACGTCCTCTGGTTTCGGCTCTTGAGGAAGAATGGGCTCCCACCACAGATGTTCAGATACCGCATTGAAACTGTCCTCAGCAGAGTTCAGTCGGTTATAAAGGAGCAGTCAGAGAGGCGAAGAGTGGGCACACCCCATATTAATGTCCACTAATAAGTATCCGGACACTTTTGACCATGTAGTGTATGTTCTGTACACGTAGAAGTGAGGTAACAAACATACTGCTGCAGGAATTATCGATATACTATATTACGTCACTACTTGTGAAATGTGTTAGCATTCATGATAGTGAAGAGATAGCATCTTGGGAGTAAGAAATGCAATACTATTCTGTTCATAATTTCATTCTACGCTTCTGCGCATTAAATGCCGTACAAGAAAAGTTTCGGAGTTAATATCATACATACTAAAAAGGAAAGACGGTTACGTATTTATAGCCAAAAAATTACTTTTCAGGGCATGTGCTGCAGAAGAAACGTTGTGTACATTAACAATTGTATGTAATTAAAGAAATATATTGCACCTATCACTTGTTGTATGCTCCTTTACTAATGTGGCGATAACTGGAATCCCTTTTCGTATTAACTGTAATACGCCATAAATACCCATATAACAGTAAAACACTACACACTAACGCAAAACAAATACTAAATTTCAGCGGTTATGCTCACCACCCGCCAAAATCAAGATTAACTGCCAGCAAGTACACACATGGCATGTATTTACGACACAACGAATATTAATGAGAACCCCGATAATGAAGCTTCCACACATCGGTGACGATAAACACAATTTGCTCGCATGTTTGACATTTCAATTAAAAATTGTCTCATACGTTTACAACATGGTGTACAGATATTTCCCGAAGTTTCTTCCATACCTGGTCGTCTGTCCTACATAGAATTCTGATAACAAACCGTCAGCTATAAGCACAGTGATAATGCTGGTACACCCACTATTCTCACGTTGTAACAAAAAGCAAATCAGCAACAAATTCCTCATTGAACTATTCTTAGATTTCATTACCTGTATCTTCAGCGTATTCTTTATGAGTTTCGAAAACGAACTAAGTAAAAGGAAGAGCTCAGTCAGTATTGTTGCAATATGCGCAACGGTATTGAAGGAATCTACTCATTCTGTACATAAATTTTTTCACCATCGACTGCAAACGAGTATTGCAGAAGACAGTACGAATTACTAAGACCTCTTTTTCTTTTCCTTCTTCTTCCTCCTTTCTCCCTAGAATAAAACCTGTTTCCTTCAGTAACCGTCAGTCTTCAAATTGTCACTTCATCTTTTCCTTGGACGGCCTATATTTCTTTCGGCAGCTGGTGATTTATCTCATACGACTTTCACAATTTTCAGTTCATCCATCTTGCTTGTGGGTTCGTTCCTTTCAGGCATTCTCTTATGTACTCTTTCATTAATGGAGCCCACGTTAAATCTTTTTGTAGTGCTTTCAGTTCTCTATCTCTTAATGTCTTCCGTGCAAGCCTCCACAGTATTTTCATTTCCGTGGTTTCCAATAGCCCTCTAGTTTTTTACGTTTAAGGCTTTGCCTCAGCTCTGTGTGTCAAAACGGGTTACTGTTTTGTATATTCTTCTCTTTGTAACATTTCCTATGAGTTTTTTTTCTCCAAACTGTATCATTTAAATATCCTGCCACGTTGTGTGCTTTTGCTAATGTTCTCTAACATCCTTTTCGACACTTCCAGTACTGAACAGTTCAATACCAAGGTATTTACATGTCTTTACGTCTTAAATAATGTTTCCATCTACTTCCAGTTTGCAACTAATTTGTTCCACACAAATGGTCATAAATTTGGTTTTTTGACTGAATATGACCGTATCTAGTGTTCTAGCTGGCACGATGAATATACTCGTATGTAAAAGTTCCTGCACGTCCTCTTTACTGTCTGCTAACAGAACGGCATCATCAGCATAACAAATGATTTGTACTTCCTCATCTCCTATTCTGTAACGACTACCATCCAACGCCTACTTTTATCGCCTCATCCGTGACTGTATTCAAAAATAGCGGACTCAAGCAGTCACAATGTCTAATATTGTTATTAACGTGGTTACGCTGAAATCAATTTTCACCTGGATGTACTTGTTGAAATAAATGCATTCAGTTGTTTTTAAAATTTTGTAAGGAATGCCGCGATTCCATAGCAAGTTTACCGCATCTTTTAATTGAATCCTATCGAAAGCCTTCTGTAAATAAATAAAAAAAGATAAGTTAGTCCGTTGTATTCAACAGACTCCTCTAGAACCTTCTGTAAAGTTTGGAAAGTAGGAGACGAGGTACTGGCAGAAGTAAAGCTGTGAGGACGGGGCGTGAGTCGTGCTTGGGTAGCTCAGTTGGTAGAGCACTTGCCCGCGAAAGGCAAAAGTCCCGAGTTCGAGTCTCGGTCCGGCACGCAGTTTTAATCTGCCAGGAAGTTTCTTTCTGCTCCTGTTTCTGATGTAATTTCGCAAAGTAAGTGCACAGCTTGACATTACACTAATGACACAAAATTATTATTTAAAAATCCTTAACCTTCAATTCCATAATTACCGTGACTAAATGGTGCCAAAACTCTTACTCCAGTAATTCTACGGCTGTATTATGTGTTAACTGAAAGTTCATCTTTATGTGAACTTGACTTCAGCATTCTCACTACGGGAAAATGCCATTCATAAATATGAAGAATGATGTGACCTCTTGATGACCATTGTTTGTCTCTAACTTTATTGAATCTTCCCAGGTAGAAATCGCAACGCAGCATGCACAGGGGTCGTGCACCTACCACTTACCGCCATCTGTTGGGCTTTGAGAAAGGTGGTTCAAATGGTTCAAACGACTCTGAGCACTATGGGACTTAACTTCTGAGGTCATCAGTCCCGTAGAACTTAGAACTACTTAAACCTAACTAACCTAAGGACATGACACACATCCATGCCCGAGGCAGGATTCGAACGTGCGACCGTCACTAAATGAGAAGCGCATGGAACGCTAACATTTAAAGCACATCGCTGAATGTGGGAAATCCCCGCATCGCAATAATAAACCATGGTTTTGACTTTTTCTGGACACTAATCCCCCTCAAAAGTGAGGATGAATGCTCCAGTGTCAGCCTTCTTCTCTGGTGGGCCTGGACACACAGGACATACAAAGCGGATCTCCCACTTTTCCAAGTATTCGTGTGGTTCTTTATGAAACTGCAGCGTTCGGTGCCCGTGAAAAATTAAACCCTGTACTATGTTATGGTGTGGAGTGGTAACAGATACATTGCCAAGTTGTTTAAAAGAGTGTAACGTCCGGGACTCGTTAGTGTTTGCTTCCTTAATTAAGATGGAATCGCTTCGTATGGAAGAGAGCTCACCAAATACGTTTCCAATACTAGGCACAAAGAACATTGGTTTAGCAGAGAGACAGCACCCCTCCATCTGTTCAGGTATAGACTAGGCACGTAGAGGCATGAGCGCATATCGCTTGATTTTGTTTTGCTCTGAGGGCGTGACCAATGAGCGAAATTTCTAAGATCCTACCGATTCTCAGTGTATCGCGGTCTATTGGCTGGTAACTTCAGTCCTTTCAAGACGCCCAAAATCTGCCATAATACCGCCTTTTCCGAATACCGGGTTCTCTCCACGGACGCTATCAAGACAAGAGCAGTGAACACCTTGCCTGACGGACAGTGTCCTGAGGTCCTCTACCCTCAGGTTGACTGGTGCCTAACCCGTCGCCATGTGTGGAGAGTGTGACACAGCTCGGGCATCAACAGTGCAATTCCTGCTAGGTCAGCGGGTCACAATTTGTCGACCCCCACATGTTCTCGCTAACATTCTGTGTATCGGACGATCCTCCACGCATGGCAAGCACTTCTGTAAAACATTTAGAGAAATTTGAGGTCAAACTCAGATTATGGACCAAACATAACCGAAATATGTACTGTACAATAAAATAGTAAATTGGGAAAACTGTAATCTAAGTCCTACAAGCGAACTACGTTATCAACAGTGAATGTATTCCAGAGAACAATTGTGGAAAAAAATATAAAAACTGCACCACAGGAAAGGAAGAAGTATTGCAGTGGTTAAGAACCCATCCTCGCCATGAACGTACGAACGAACTGTGAGCCCCCTGGGAGGAAGGAGGAATGAGTGGGAGTTGGTAGGTCAAATTCGTCATCTTTATATGGGCCTAGCACATCAGAGACGGTAAGGAGTGCCGATGACTATGGAAATGGCTACACAACGTGATAACATATTATTCGCATAGTTCGTAATTTCGACTCCAGCTTTTACATTCCAAATACGTCAAGGCTGGGGCTGTGCCCTATCTTCGAGGTCTTCTTAACATTATCTTTCAACAAGATACCGTATGACTGCACATTGTCCGTGCTGTCCTGACAGCCTACTATGCAGCGTCAGTCTTCTCAACCACTGAAAATATTAGGTCATTGGTCACTGAGAGACTGGCATAACATCACACTCCAGCAATGACTTGAGATCCCAGCCGCCGGCCGCGGTGGTCTAGCGGTTAAGGCGCTCAGTCCGGACCCGCGCGACTGCTACGGTCGCAGGTTCGAATCCTGCCGCGGGCATGGATGTGTGTGATGTCCTTAGGTTAGTTAGGTTTAGGTAGTTCTAAGTTCTAGGGGACTGATGACCACAGATGTTAAGTCCCATAGTGCTCAGAGCCATTTGAACCATTTTTTTTTTTTTTCGATCCCACCTTCGCCACGCATGTGCTCACAAAAGAATCGTGAATCCCCTGGTATGAATGTGTGTGTACAATAATTAATTTAAAGAGATCTGAGGGAGTTGTGCTAATATTTATTTAAACCGCAACAAGTTTCGAGATTTTAAAAACCCATCTTTAGGTGCAAGAAATTACAGTATTTGGTAATACATAACATTCGATCGGACCAGTCAGTGCAAGTGTTCCAGTCATTTCTTTCAGGCGGAAACAATCAATCGTCGGGTAGCCGCTCGGTAGGAATGCCAGCCACTACTCTGTGGAGGGCCACACCGGGGGTCTGGAGGCGCTTCCAGTTGAAGCGGATCTCTCTAAATTTGAGGTCATGCCTCTCAGTTGTGGATGTCCTACGTACGAAGTCTTATCTAATGTAGGATTAGCTCTAACGGCGTGCTCCGGCCTCACAGTCTCTCCCTTGGCCGTCTCACACTCCTTCTTCCAGTAGAACTGTGTTCCATCGCTTGAAGAAGGCTTCTCTGATGTTACAAAGCCAATACATACCCTTCTCAATACTGCTTTCGTTGGATTACTTTTTCATTTAATGGCTGTGCCGCCAGTTCTTTTCTTAATTCTTCATTTCTCTTTTTTTTTTCTCCTCTTGTGCAGCCTTGTACTGATCTAAGGACTTTCATTTCCAAAGTTTCAACTTATCATCGGTTCTTTGCTCCATACAGCACTGTGGCTAGTATGATGACTTTACAAAATTTCATTTGGGTCTCTCTTCTCGTTCTACCCATCCATGCTCTTTTGTCATGTCACATGTATGTTTGTAAATATTTCCTTACTTATGTCTTTCTGCCCCTCAAAAGTTATTCTGTTATTGTGTTACTGATCATTCTCTTAGTCCTTATCGGGAATTTTCCTAAAAAGGCCATTGTTTTTGTGCTGATGTCTTCAGGTTATCATTTAGACTTACATTGTTTAAACTGTCTACCGCTATTAGTAATTTGTTTTCTTTGTCCTTCCTCGTCGTCGACAAAAGTGTCGGATATAGTGACTGACGTGTCCCAAGTATCACACCGTGTGGTATTCCGTCCTTCATCTATGCCCTGACCATGTCGTTGGATGTAGGTGATGTACTATATCCTTGCCGTATTACCGCTTTATCTCTGATTCTAGTGTCAGCTCTTTGCCAGTATTTCCTCCTATGTTAGTGTTGTTATATAAATTTTCGCATACTTTTATCAAGTGCCAGAGGAAACCTCTTTCTCCATTACTGACCAGGACTTTTTTCTGTGGAGCCGATCAGTTGCTTTATCGTAGTCGATAAACGCAAGGTGTGCCTCCAGACTGAATTTTTTATAGAATTTGTTTCAGTGTGAAATGGTCGCCAACAGATGATCTTCCTTTACAGAAAACTGAATTAGAGATGTTTCATAAACTTTAAGCGACAATTTGGCTATCAGTCTTGCAAGTAGTATTCATGAGACCCGTTTCCTTGTAGTTATGTGTGTTACTTCTGTCTCCCTTTCTTAAAGAATGAGATAGTTTCAGCCCATCTGCATTATTCTGGTATTTCACCTTATTCTGGTATTTCACCTGTATCCCACACACGTTATAGCGTTGGAGCATTCTGAAGTCTAGAAATGTTCCACCACATGTAATCAGTTCTGAGTTAATTTCATCTAAGTCAGGTGCCCTTCTATTTTCTGTTTTCGTGAATGACTGTTTTAATTCTAGTACCACTAACTGAACCCTCTGCCCTGTTCCATTCGCGCATGGCGCGTCGGAAGACTTATTGTTGGTAAGCCTTTGTTTGTGCTCTCATTTCTCGAATCTTCTTGTGCTCATTACGCGAAATGTATATGAGAGGAAGTAATATGTTGCCCTACATTTTCCGGACAGTAATCTCCTGAAATTCCAATCATAAATTCTTCCGTAAGTCACAACACGTATCTTGTAACGTGTGCCACCTCTGTAACGCTCTCACGTGGACTAAAACACCTGGCGACGAAATGCACCGCTCCTCATTGGATTTTCTGTCTTCTATCGGTCCCACCTGGCGAGAGTTCCAGACTGATGAACAATGCCAAAGAATCGATCGAACAACCACCTTGCAAGTCACTTCCTTTTGTGGATGAGCTATATTTTCCTTAAAATTCTTCCCACAAATCTGTCTAGTATCAGGTTTCCCTACTATTTGTTTTATTTGGTCTGGATGAATACTCCCGGACATTTCACCACACATTCTGTTTACAGTAATTTGTTATCAATAGCGAAGTTGTACAGAAGTGGATTTCTTTTCTCATGAAAGCGCAATACGTTGTATTGATTTACGTTCAGGGTCAACTGCCATAGGCCTGCATTCATCACTCCTCCGCAGGTCATTCAGGAAATCGTTGCTGTCTTCTGGAGCTGCTACCTTTTTATAGACAACCGCATCATCTGCCAACAGCTGCAAAGAGCTTCCGACGCACTTTACTAGGTCATTTATATACAATGTAAACAACTACTGTCATATCATCCTTCCTGGCGTACTCCCGAAATTATCTTTACAGCTGCCGAGTTTGTTCTATTAAGAGCGACGTGTTGGGTTGTATCTGCAAGGAAGTCTCTAATCCGGTCGCAAATCTGATACTCCTGAAATTATCTTTACAGCTGTCAAGTTTGTTCCATTAAGGGCGATGTGTTGAGTTGTATGTGCAAGGAAGTCTCGAATCCAGTTGCAAATCTGATCCGATACTCGAAAAGCTCGTGTTTTTTCACTAAAAGGCAGTGCGGAACGTTGTCAAATGCCTTCCTGAAGTCAAGGAACACGGCTCATCCTAAGCACCGTTATCTACGGCGCTGTGGATCTCATGGAGGAACAGAGCGAGCTGAGTTTCGCAAAATTTCTCTTTGCATAATCCACATTGATTTTCACGGATGAGATTTTCGTTCTAAAGAAAAGTCACGACATTGAACATAAAACATGTTCCATAATTGTACAACAGATCGACGTCAACAATATAATCCTATAATTATGTGCGTCTCTGCTATGACGCTTCTTGAAAACGCTTTTCCCAGCCACAAGGCATCACTTCGTTGCTCCAACGACTTATGATGAACTCCAGGAAGGGAGCAAGTTCTTTCGCATAACCTATGTCGAATATTACGGGTATCCCATCTGGTCCTGATGTCTTTCCACTAAAAAGTGATAATAGTTGTTCCTCTGTTCCGCGATCACTTATCTCAACAATTGCCATTTAGAAATTCGTACGGTGATTGAAACGAGGGGCGGTGTTACTATCTTCCTCATAGTTTCGGATGAGCGAATCCCGTATTTCGGCCTTCTCTCTGACATTCTCCGTATCGGCGCCATTATGGTCTCTCAGTGGGTAGATGATTTCGAATCGCTTACTGAAAACTGATGAACATCCTCTGTCATATTTCAGTCTCCATGTCGCAGTTTGTGGGATGATTCTTTCATTTACTAGTGTAGACTGCCAGTGTTTCTAACCGTTTTCCGACTACCAGTACTGCCACTCCACTAGGTGCTCTTTGCTCAGGTGCTAGTCCACTGTATAATAAGAGGTAATCTTCTTGATACTTGTTACCTTTCAACATCATTTTGCTTTCTGTAGTCATTGCTATATTCATATGCTATATTCATATTATAATCTTTGAGTATTTTGTTAAGCTCTGTCTTATTTGTCCCCGGACCCATAACATGTGGCAATATTGAGTATGTCTTTTATTTATTCCGTAAGTCTTAATCTTTTCCTTGCGTGGTCGTCGTCCATGACTGCCAGTTTTTATCCGAGGGTTATTTTGAGGCTTGTGCGTATGAACTTAGAGGACCAGACTTTGTCTTAAGGGTATGCTCCCCTAGAAAAGCTGGCAACATTACGCTTGAGGAAGCCTTCCTCCCGGCCGTGGAAAGTAAGATTAGAGAATGAATGGCAAATTAACAGTTTAATACAGGAAATGAATTGCGAATATTTCGTTAATAAAAGCGTCTGGTCAGTTTATTAAAATTTCTTTATTTATTACGACGTTTTGGCTATTGCTAGCATCAGGTATCAAAACTCTTTGAACTTATAAGAGGAGGCTACGTGTCAAAATTAAAAACAATGTCTGGTGTGATTTTTAGTAATGGCACAGAACCTTACAAGTTCTAAGCTTTTTGATAACTAATGATACCAGTAGTCTAAACGTCGTAATAAATAAAGAAATTTTAATAAGCTGACTAGGTTTTATCCACAAAAAACTCGCAACTTAATAGCTTCGGGATCGAAAAGGCGAAAGTTGGCCACGAGAGGCCGACAGGAAAGAAAACAGAAGAAATGCGGCAAAATTAAGTAGAAGCAATGTCAGACATAGCAAAGGGCCCATGTGGTTGCGACCCACACGCTCCCGAGAAGGGAACCACCTATGGGGGGACTACTCGTCACTTGTTTCCTTACCTGCTGAACAGTCTGGCATAGGTAACCCTACCAAGCGTAGCTCCCACCAGCATAGGAGTTTAGATCATTGAGACATACAAATCTCCTTACCCCCATGAGGAGATCCTTTCTAGTGTTTCAGTTCTAGTGGCTAGAAGTGTACACCACTAACAGATATGATATAAATAAATGTATGATGATTGTACATGTAATATGCGTAAAATGTTTTTTTATATCTGGTATCACGAGGGGAACGAGCATGGACAATGACAGCGTGAGGATTTTGCCCAGTAGTGGCATATGAAGGCAAAAGACAATAGCGAAGACAAAGGAAGCACAATGAAACACTGTCATTACGGGCTACCACAGCCGCGAAAACGAGTTAAGCAATGTAATGAATCAGGATATGGGCTGCAAATAAATCACTATTGTTGTGTGCAATTTGTGCCACAACTTGTTATCAGCAACCTCATTCGCCCACCTTCTGGTAAGGAATAATGTTTGTATGTGTACGTCTATTTATTTATTTAACCTCGACGGAGTTTATTTCAACCACCCCTTCTGTCTAAGTGTATGTCTAGGTTTTTACATGAGAAGTAACGAGTGTTTTGAAGCAGGCTACTATGTAGGCACAGAGTATGTTAATGTCATTGCACTGTAATGTAATATTGGCTTTCCTACTTCTTGGGAAGTACCAGAGACATAGCTTAGGAACATGAAATAAATGCTTCGACCTGTTGCAAGGTGCAGGTATAGGCAGCAGGAGGCTCTTCCTTCCCCTCCAGCCGCCTGTGTTCCTAGCGCACTGGAGCCAAGGCTTTTGGCTCACTGCCTGGTATGTCTTGGTAAGTAATGGATGTGTTCGGTTTACTCTGCTGTTAGATCGCAAACAAAGCGATCTGTCTGTTTGATATTTCACTTTAAATCGTTTATCCAAATGCAGAACTGCGTAATATTCGTGAAATATGATAATTTAGTATTTTCGTTAGATTCCACGTGATTTTTAGATGCCCTGCGAAGCCAGGCCCTGGGTCCGTGACAGATTCGTTGGTTTGAAGCTGAACGATATTGGTTGTGGAAATATTATATGCTCATACTATTTGCAGCGTGTGTGTTACGCGTTGTACTAAGCAGTATCCTGACATGGCCAATAGTATTTCACGCCTAGACAGGGCAACAGCAATATGTGGAAACCACAGAAACTGTGCGAATACAGGACTTAGACACACAGTATCGTATAGAAGATGGGTCAGTCCTGGAAGCACGCTCAGATAGTCGAAGTGGCTAAGGAAACCACTCGCGATAAGTGGGAAACCCAGGTTCGAGTCGCGGTCCAGTGCAAATTTTCACTGTCGTTAATCAAATGTATAGCTTTAGTCTAAACATATTGGCAATTTCTTTCATTTTACCCTCATCCTATTCCCAAGTAACATATTGATTTATTCGTTTGCTCAAGATTCAATTGGTAATTGCTTTGGGTGACTGATAGATTTTGGTCACAAGCGACAAAGTGCTCTCTAAGCTAATGCTATTTCATTTTAATCTTCATAGCTCCACAGTTCTGCTTGAATTTAATGATCCCTCGTACGTACGTCTACAATGAATTTTTGATGATGTTATATTAACTTTGCGTAACTGATGAGATTTTTCTCGTCCACCACTGTGCGACCTATTCTGTGCGTGGCCGATCTTAAGATTCTAACAGTAGTACACAATAAAAGCTGAATTACGAGTAGTATTCGAGGTGGTTAGGAGCACGTATGGACGACTTGTGGCCATCAGTGGTGTCTACATATTTGTGGCTTCACATGTGGTAGTGACGAATTCACGGTGTACACCAGCGCTTTCCTGCCTGTTGCTCTGCAGTGCGCTCTTGGTTCTTCCATATGCTCCATTTTTTCGCCATATCACTAGGTCAATTTTTGCATACATCCCTGGTGTGTGAATTTGATTTTGTTGTCATCTAGTTCTCTATACCCTAATAAACCAGAGCCGGCCGGAGTGGCCGTGCGGTTCTAGGCGCTACAGTCTGGAATCGAGCGACCACTACGGTCGCAGGTTCGAACCCTGCCTCGGGCATGGATGTGTGTGATGTCCTTAGGTTAGTTAGGTTTAATTAGTTCTAAGTTTTAGGCGACTGATAACCTCAGAAGATAAGTCGCATAGTGCTCAGAGCCATTTGAACCAGCCAAACCAGACAGCATGCGACTGAATTACATCCATGCTCTTCTATCCCAGGTGAAAGCTATGTTAGGTAAATGACAAAGGCTCTACGCCAATTACAACAGATGTCTTTGAAGTGATGAGAGGATCGTGATATACATGTTCCAGTCACAGCAATGTGACCACCGCCTATGTACGACGTCAACTTGCAATAACCACTCACAGACTGCAGGTAGCAGCACTAGTGGTGGGGAGTATATAAAACGTATTTTGGGGGAGGGGGAGGGCGGGAGAGGGGAGAGGAGACGACACGGAGCAACAGTGCTGTTCTTCTTCGAGTCTCGGTCCGGCACACAGTTTTAATCTGCCAGGGAGTTTCACATCAGCGCACACTCCGCTGTAGAGTGAAACTTTCGTTCTAGTGCAGTTGTTGTCGTAGCGCGGGAACGGGGCCATTTCTCTAACACCCAAAAGGTTCACAATCATTCGCTGCCGGGCCAAGGGTGGAAGCAATTTCGAAAAGGCTAAGTTTGTAAACTTTTCGCGCAGAGCCGTAGTTAAAGTATACTGTGCATTGCACAATGGCGCTATCCAAAACCGGCGCCTTGGCACCACGGGCCATAGATGAAAACGGTGAACGACAGCTGCGGAGATGTGTATGGGCGAATAGATGCACAGCTGTAGGTCAACTGATCGCCCAGATAAACCAAAGGACTGCCAACAGTCTCTCTTCAACGGCCGTTCACTGAACGTTGTTGCGTAAGGCCGTCGCAGCAAGTGCTTGGCTCATGCACCTTTCTGACTGCTGTTCATCGGCGATAAAGGCTGAAATTTGCGCCTCAGTGACAGAACTGAACATCCATTGAGTGGAAACAGGCCTTTACAGATGAATCATGCTTTATTCTCCATCTGGCCCTGTCACATCGCGTCGGAAGCGTCCAGGCCGGAGAAGGGAGTGTTATGATCTGGGCAATGTTTTCGTGGCATCCCTGAGTGTCGTCGTCATTCTGAAAGGCACAATAGATCAACACAAGTATTCATCTGTCCTTGGGGACAATTACACCCCCACGTGCTGTTTCTTTTCTCTGGGCACGATATTATCTCCCAGCACGACAATTCAACATGCCACATAGAGTGTACACGCGTACATCCGCGAGAACCAGGGTGCGTTCATAGTACTCCCCTGGGCACCAGAATCCCCTGATTTAAACCCAGCCAAGAATCTGTAGGACCACCTCACCGGTTGTTCACATGGATCGTTAACCGAGAAACCTAGGGCAGCTGGCCACGGCAGTGGAATCGACTTGGTTCCACATAAAAGTCGGTGTCTTCTAGAACCTCAATGACGTTCTTCTTGCAAGTCTCGTAGCGGTCTGTGATGCAAAACGTGGTTATTCAGGCTTCTGACCTACGATCACATCAATGTTACTGGAGAGTGTATCACACACTGAGCTGACAAAAGTCATGGGATAGTAGCATCCGCACATACAGACGGCGGTAGTACAGCGTGCACAAATTATGAAAGGGCATTGCATTGGCGGAGATGTCATGTTCACTCAGGTGATTCATCTTAAACGATTTCCGACGTGATTCTGACTGCATGTCGGGAATTAACAGACTCTAAATGTGGGATGGTAGTTGGAGCTACTACCTCTCACCACGGACAACGCAGTAATCAACGGCCTTCAATTAAAAACCTAGGGCAGAGAGTTGTCAGTGCTAACAGAGAAACCACACTGCCTGGAATAAGCGGAGAAATTAATGAGGGATGTGCGACAAACGTATCCGTTAGGACAGTGCGGCGAAATCTGGCGTTAATGGGCTCTGGTAGCTGACGTCCGGCGCGATTGCCTTTGCGAACAGCACTACATCGCCTGTAGCACCTCTCCCGGGCTCGTGAGAGTATTGTACCCTACACGACTGGAAGTCCGTGGCCAGGTCAGATGAATCCCGATTTCAGTTGGTAAGAACTTATGGTTGGGATCAAGTGTGGCGCAGCCCCCTTGAAGCCAAGAACCGAATTTCTTAACAAAGCACAGTGTAGGCTGGTGGAGGCTACATAATGGAGTGGGCTGTGTTAACATGGAATTGACAGTGTCCTCTGATACAACTGAAGAAACTGTGACCATTTTAAGCCATTCATGGGCTTCATGTTTCCAAAAAACTGTGGTACTGTTACGGACGAGAACGGGCCATGTAACCAGGCAATTCATGAGAATTATTTGGTCACCCAGATCGTCCGACATGAATCCCATCGAACTTTTATGGGAAGCAATCGAGACGTCGGTTCGTGCACAAAATTGATATTTATAGCAATTGTAAGTATAAGATAAACTGACTTCTCACCTATCATCTCCTGTGTACATTACTCAAAATATAATCTTCCAGTTCAGCTCGTGTGTCTGTCAAGTCCTTTAAGTCGTTATTTATGTTCAATAAATTTGTTGTCTTACATATGCCAAGTATTTCATCTGCATCTTGTCGATCGGCGTACCAGCGACCGAAGAGCGTGCTACTGCACCACGAATTTCTACAATAGCAACGCATAGCCAGCATATTCATCTAATTAAGATCATGAGACTAATTTTCCATCCACGAAAATAGCTCACACACAAGCGGGCGCTTCCAATAGTCCTTCCAGTATTCTACTTAACGCTGACGGAATAACTGATAAGTGAGAAATGAAAAGTGTAGCTGCACTCATCATTACGCACATTTCATGTTAGTAGACAACATTCCGATCCTACATGGTGTCCTGTACATCCTGTGATATAATGTTGGTCCTATATATTCCTTTTTCACACACAAACAGCAGATGACTTCGCCGCAGCCTATTAAATAGAGAAACTGTTCGCAATCTGAATTTTCCTTACATTTTGTTTGCTTATTTCGCTGTAACATTTTCGGCCGTTCTGGATTATAACCACACACCTAGAGTAGAGCATTATTTTTAAGGCAATATAAGAGGCCTGAAATTTAATCCCATTCCTCTCTAACAGTATCTGATTTGACGCAGTAAATATATACTTTTATCACATTCCCTGCGCTAGCATGTGTATTTCCTGCAATTTCTGCTAGTGTTTAAACCTCGCTTTATGCTAACGCCAGCTACCACAAAATATTACTCCCTTGTTACAGGACTTCGCCAGTTACTGTCACTTAGAACAGCTTCACTCACTCATTAATGTTGTGGAAACAATTTCCATGGAACTTAGACGCTCGGCGTGAGCTGTCTCTTACACGCACAGCCCTCGTTAACAGCATCAAACTGTGTGTCTCAGCGCACACTTCGTCTGTTTTCATAATGGTGCAAGTTGTCGTCTTTATGCATAGACACAGTCGGTGCATATCTTCTAGTTACTGAGCGGGTCCAATACTTGCATCACAAGCAGATGCTGATCTGTAATACCTTTTTTTAGAAAAAAAAGACAAACATTGTGTGTTCCTTGCAGAATTACGAAGTACGCAAGTATGTAGCGACTTCAGACAGTTAATTGCAACATTTAGTTCCACGGTAAGACTATTGCGTAAAAAGAATGGCGCATTGCCAGAAGACAATGTCCTGTGTTTCCCGCAGATTCAGTTCTTCTGCGTACGTATAACAGGTCCATTATGGTGTGAGATGGAAGTGGTGCAACAAATGGAACTTAAAGTAGCACTCTGTGCGTCAGTATGATTTTTGTAAGCAAAACGTTTAAATTGCACGTACATTCCCCTTGAAATTCTGGCCGTATACGAACCAAATGAAACGTCCTGTCCAGTCGTAGCGAGACGATGCCAAAGTTGGAGCAGGTCGCACAGACGCCGGTGATGCTGACTGTTAAGTCCACATCCTGGTTCAAATGGCTCTGAGCACTATGGGACTCAACATCTGTGGTCATCACTCCCCTAGAACTCATAACTTCTTAAACCTAACTAACCTAAGGACATCACACACATCCTTCCCTGAGGCAGGATTCGAACCTGCGACCGTAGCAGTCGCGCGGTTCCGGACTGAAGCGCCTAGAACCGCTCGGCCACAGCGGCCGACTCCACATCCTGCATCATGCGATTGCCGTCTCAGGCAAGCCGGGAGAGCGTCTGGGGAAAGAGATTTTTCCAACGATGATGATGTTTACGCTGCGGTTTCCGAATAGCTCTGTGATCAAGGAGCGGATTTTTATCGTCGGTGATTGAACGATTGGAAGGAAGTTCGACCGTTGTTTACACAGACTTTATGTAGAAAAATATTGTCATGTATTTGTGTCACTTCGTACTGTATGCAGCATTCATTAGAAGTTACTTGGACTCCCATGATAATGTGTAACTTACTTTTTCAAGTCCCCTCGTAGTTCAGGTATAACGGGGAGTGTTTGACACAGAATCGGAGTACATAGATTTGATTCCCTGATACGGGAGGCGCTGGAAAACTTTTCAAGTAACTGATCCCGGTACATTGTCCTGGATGTCGAGTGGTCATCGGAGGTGTGCCCCAGGGAAGAATGATAGGACCGCTCTTGCTCTCCGTACACATAAACGATATGGCGGATAGGGTAATGGAAATGAGCGTTTGGCGTCATTGGCCGGGAGGCCCGTTAGGCACAAGCACTTACTGGCGATCACCCTGTAGTGTACAGGGAAGTGTTAGCTTTAAATGACTGGGTTAAGGTACAGGCTGACTACGATAGCATTTCTATTGGGAGTGATGAATGGCAGTTTCCCCTTAATGTGGAAAAGCATAAGTTAACGCAGATGAGTAGGAAAATCAATCTTGCAATGCGTCATTTGTGATAAACTTGTCACAGTTACGCCGATACAACATGAGTGCGTAACGTTGACAACAAACATGAAATGGAACGAGCACTTAAAGATGGTTGTAAGGAAGACTAGTGGCCGACTTCGGCTTCTTGGGAAAATTCTAGAAAAGTTTGGCTCACCCATGAATGATGCACATACAGGACACTTTTACAACCCATTTTTTGTACTGCTAGAATGTTTGGGATCCCTACCATACGGTGAATGGCAGAGGATACGCTCCCTGCTCCACTTACAAAAGGGGTGTGGGAAAAACGATTGTCTATATGATTCTGCACCAATCCTTATTTCTTTTCTCTGTCTGCGTATTCCCTATGCGACACGTATATTAGTAACAGTAGAATCACACTCAAGAGGTGTTACATTAGTTTTACAAGCTACTGGTTGATTCTATCAAGATGCGATTATTGCCGAAATATTCCGTGAACTCAAAAGGGCCACGTGGAGTGGCTGCGCGGTTAAAGGCGCCATGTCACGGACTGCGCGGCCTCTCCCGTCGGAGGTTCGAGTCCTTCCTCGGGCATGGATGTCTGCGTTGTTCTTAGCATAAGTTAGTTTAAGTAGTGTGTAAGTCTAGGGACCGATGACCTCAGCAATTTGGTCCCTTAGAAATTCACACACACCTGAAAATTTTTAAAACTCAAAAGGGAATTAATGGAGGGAAGAAAACATTCTTTTCGCAGAACACTACAGAGATAGTTTAGAGAACCCTCGTATACGACAGACTTCAAGATGAGCCAACTCCAATTAGGTAAAGTCCATAATCTTACGCAATAAATTGGCCAAACCAGTAAGTATGCCTCTTACTGAAGAAATGATCCCTGAAGAATGAGCAGAACATAATGCACGTAAAGTAAAAAAGCTTATCGTCACATTTATTTTCCATTTCACTTTTCACTGATAGTTCCACCATCACCATATCTAGAATTCCTGGCACGCTGGTGTGATGTGGTCAGTCGGTAGACTTGTAACGCTCTTTAAAAATGTGTAGGTGTTTCTTTGTTAATATGTAATGCTTAATGTTTGTGTTACGCAAATTTACTGTGTGGTGCCTTGCTCATCAAATAACTTAATCTGCAAAACCAACACACAATTTCCATAATGAAATCAATCCCTCTGAAATTTACTCAGTTTCTTGAGCACCGAGCTCTATAGCTGTGTACAACAAACTGATAAAATTCCCTGTGCAAATAAACAATGAAATAAATTTTCTTAGCTCTAGAGTCGCAACGGATGTAATCTTGGTATTCTGTTCTCTCCACAGTAGGCATAGAAACATTCAATGTTGGCACAGTGAAGTGCAATCCCGGCCGTAAATAGCTTCATACAAATAATATCAGTAGATTGGTTGATAAATGAATAACCTAATGAGTATTCAGTGAAAATATTGGATATTGGCTCAGCGCTGTGCAATGCTGCCTGCATTGAAGCTGTTGCAAAATTAATACTTTTCTGATTCTGACACATTAATATTTTTCTGATTGTGATTGAAAACTGATTTTTTTTAGAAAAATATTCATTGCATTTAAATAAACATCAGATGGAAGAGGAGGATGTACTGATAAGGGGATATACTAAGACTAAATGCCTCAGTTTGAAAATTGTGTTGAAAATAAAGCTTCACCTTCACAAAATCTGTTGAACATTTTGCATTAACATCAAACCAGTGAACTTCTCAACAGTTCTCACTGTCATAATTAAAAAATGTTTGGATTGTTACACGAGAAAAAGTTTGACACCGTTTGACAAAATACACTCCTGGAAATGGAAAAAAAGAACACATTGACACCGGTGTGTCAGACCCACCATACTTGCTCCGGACACTGCGAGAGGGCTGTACAAGCAATGATCACACGCACGGCACAGCGGACACACCAGGAACCGCGGTGTTGGCCGTCGAATGGCGCTAGCTGCGCAGCATTTGTGCACTGCCGCCGTCAGTGTCAGCCAGTTTGCCGTGGCATACGGAGCTCCATCGAAGTCTTTAACACTGGTAGCATGCCGCGACAGCGTGGACGTGAACCGTATGTGCAGTTGACGGACTTTGAGCGAGGGCGTATAGTGGGCATGCGGGAGGCCGGGTGGACGTACCGCCGAATTGCTCAACACGTGGGGCGTGAGGTCTCCACAGTACATCGATGTTGTCGCCAGTGGTCGGCGGAAGGTGCACGTGCCCGTCGACCTGGGACCGGACCGCAGCGACGCACGGATGCACGCCAAGACCGTAGGATCCTATGCAGTGCCGTAGGGGACCGCACCCCCACTTCCCAGCAAATTAGGGACACTGTTGCTCCTGGGGTATCAGCGAGGACCATTCGCAACCGTCTCCATGAAGCTGGGCTACGGTCCCGCACACCGTTAGGCCGTCTTCCGCTCACGCCCCAACATCGTGCAGCCCGCCTCCAGTGGTGTCGCGACAGGCGTGAATGGAGGGACGAATGGAGACGTGTCGTCTTCAGCGATGAGAGTCGCTTCTGCCTTGGTGCCAATGATGGTCGTATGCGTGTTTGGCGCCGTGCAGGTGAGCGCCACAATCAGGACTGCATACGACCGAGGCACACAGGGCCAACACCCGGCATCATGGTGTGGGCAGCGATCTCCTACACTGGCCGTACACCACTGATGATCGTCGAGGGGACACTGAATAGTGCACGGTACATCCAAACCGTCATCGAACCCATCGTTCTACCATTCCTAGACCGGCAAGGGAACTTGCTGTTCCAACAGGACAATGCACGTCCGCATGTATCCCATGCCACCCAACGTGCTGTAGAAGGTGTAAGTCAACTACCCTGGCCAACAAGATCTCCGGATGTGTCCCCCATCGAGCATGTTTGGGACTGGATGAAGCGTCGTCTCACGCGGTCTGCACGTCCAGCACGAACGCTGGTCCAACTGAGGAGCCAGGTGGAAATGGCATGGCAAGCCGTTCCACAGGACTACATCCAGCATCTCTACGATCGTCTCCATGGGAGAATAGCAGCCTGCATTGCTGCGAAAGGTGGATATACACTGTACTAGTGCCGACATTGTGCATGCTCTGTTGCCTGTGTCTATGTGCCTGTGGTTCTGTCAGTGTGATCATGTGATGTATCTGACCCCAGGAATGTGTCAATAAAGTTTCCCCTTCCTGGGACAATGAATTCACGGTGTTCTAATTTCAATTTCCAGGAGCGTAGATTCCAGAATTTAACTTCTCTGTATCAGGATTACAAAACACACAAAACATTACAGATCAGGTATACCTAAGAAACCTACACATTAAATCTAGTGGAAAATACTTGGTTCCGACATTCAATGGTCAGTACTGTAAAATTCAGCGAAGTCCACAAATTACGTCGCTGCATACTTAAAACTAAATATACAAAATTTCATTACCTTACCAATTTGTTCCAGTTTCTTTCCCTTTGAGTTAGAGTATCAATTCATTGCTCTTCTAATATTTGTTAACGATCAGTATCACTCCAGTTCTTCATAATCTTACAGCCTTACAAATTCATAATACACATTTCACACTTTTATAGAAATAACTACGACCTAACATTTACTGGCTCTGTCTGAGCACAAAAAATATCTTTCATCACTTCATTTTATAAAAACTATATTATGCTTAATTCTCACAGCTGGCCACTAGCTTTAAGCTTTAAGTTTTACATCCTACCTGTAACAGAGCGCAACGGCAACTGCAACTGCCCCCCCCCCCCCCCCCCGCGCGCGCTCCTACTTACAATCGATCTGAGACTCAGGCAATATCATTGGTTCAGTGGTGTCAGAGATACTGTCTTTTCTACATATGACAACCGTTTCAGGTCATTTTTCATGAAATATATTACGAAATCCGCCTCCACGTACAAGTGAATCGCTCACAGACTGATTGTACTTTCTACTCTGAAGAATACTCTGAAGGCTCCTTAGGGTATACCATCAGTCGTAAGAGTTGTTACTTCTGAGCGTAAGAGATCGCACCAATCTCAGCACTAAGTCAAAATGTTAGTCTGATCCCACCAAGTGAAAATGTGGAGTCTAGTCACATCAATACAAATCTTTGTGAACTTGTGGTGCAGAACGAACTAACGAGTATCGAAAAGAGTCGTAATACCTACTGTATGTTATTAGGAATTATACACTATTTCCTTCCATGAAAACTTTCGTACTTCTTCATAACTGTCAAGAATTTTGATCAATGCCAATAAATATAATTAAGTCTCTGAATGCCCGTTGAGAGTTTTGTGTACTGTTATTGAGTTACATCATCGAGTAATAGTATTTATAAGAATCTATAAGTAACTTCTTATAAGTATAAGAATTTATAAGTAACTATAAGAATCGATATATGCGTGCGATTTTTCTCAAGTCTATGACATGTTGCTTTTCTGTGTTTCTTCACCAGCTACTTGTGAAACCTACATTAATTCTTAACATATTACAGAACAATCAAGTCGTTAACCACATTTTCGAAGTTCTATAATTATTGCTGACTTTTGACGTGTTTCTAGAATGTAGTGTATGGAAAAAAGCGCCAAACATGCAGTACACGGTCGCTGACATGCCGTGAGACAGTGATTTCAGCAAATGTAGCGAATATAATGGTCGATGATGTATAATCCTTGTACTGAAAAATTCGGTTTCTTGCAATAACCATTCCGCATGTAGTGACTTAGTTAGTTCTAAGTTGTGGTACGTGAACTACGTTTCTCTCTGAATTTATTGTAAGATTTTCTTTTAATATCTTAGTATATGCGCCTATGCGAAGTCGAGAGTCGCCTGCGATTCGCTTGTAAAACTATCCAACTCACTGTGTAATCTGTGCAAACAGTAATTTTTTTCTTCATTATATTAGATGATGAAAGTTGCACCACTTTATTTTAATACTTAATTGTAATGTAAATACTAGAAAAAATATTTGGAACATTTCTATAAACATTTTTGAAAGCTTGTAAACGAACAAAAAATTAATCTTGTTACTGCGCATTGGCGAAGGATGGGAGACAATTAATTTGGAAATTTGTGGTAAGGTTTTACGGGACCAAACAACTGAGATCATCGGTCCCTAAGCCTACGCACTATTTAATCCGACTTAAACTAACTTGCGCTTTGGACAACACACACACACACAACCATGCCCGAGGGAGTACTCGAACCTCCGACGGGGGAAGCCACACGGACCGTGACATGGCGCCCCTAGACCGCGCGGCTACCCTGCGCGGCGACAGGTAGTTAGCGACAGTCTGAATAGCAGTGAACACTGTCGGATGTTTGTTGCGATGGGTTCTAGAGGGTGAAGCTACTTTTATTTATTTATTTTACACTTTTATCTTCTGCTCTAATGAGAAGAACTGGAGCATGTCTTGCGGAAAATGTATATAGTCAATGAGGGTTCTTGGGAAACCATTTCGCAAAATGTACAATATCTGTTACATCCAGTGAGACGCTGTTACGTGCACTGTCTACGGTTTCATTCTATATTTTGTAGCGATTTTACAAGGAATGGTTATGTTGGGCCTCACAGGGAGAACTTAAATTTATTTTCACATCCCGCTCTATATCATGCAGTACATAGATTTCATTGTATCGCCATTTATCTTCATACGAGTAACGTTACGATGAGGTTTGTCACAGCAATTTTGTCATTGGGTCCATCATTTTGATCACTCATCATTCTTCGTTGCCATCTGGCAACTTTGAATATCATACATTTGTATTTAACACATGCCCACGTCTTTTGATTGGTTCTGGAAATCTCTTAAAGTTTTATCACCAAAATATATTGTATTGAGTCTGTTGTGGCGTAACAAGACAGCCACGCCACTCGGAAGTAGCCGAAAGGCACGCGTTAACTCACGCAGGCTAGAGATAGGTCTGCAACAGGATACGTAATGAATGCTATAAATAAAAGTACGTAGCTCCTGGAATACTTAACTTTAATCCATCCTTGTGGTACATCGTTCTTGACGATACAAGTGAGACTCTTTAGATACAATCTATGTAAGGCTAATTGCGCCTTGCTAGGTCGTAGCCATTGACTTAGCTGAAGGCTTTTCTAACTATCTGCTCTGCAAATGAGCGAGGCTTCGTCAGTGTGCATCGCTAGCTATGTCGTCCGTACAACTGGGGCGAGTGCTAATACGTCTCTCTAGACCTGCCTTATGGTGGCGCTCGGTCTGCTATCACTGAAAGTGGCGACACGCGGGTCCGACATGTACTAATGGACCGCGGCAGATTTAAAGCTACCACCTAGCAAGTGTGGTGTCTGGCGGTGACACCAAAGAGTCTGTTCTTTTAAATAGATAACACCTCCTGCATCCATCAATAGTTTTACAGAGAGAGTGTGTATTGCGTACCAACATAAGAAATATACTGTTGCACAGTGAATTACACGCATCAAAAAAAGTTCTGCATCACCCCTCCCCCAGAACTCTTGGAGATAGACGTTGACTGTGGATATTGTACTACAGACACAGTCCCTTTGACTACTCAGAGATGTCACTAAACCCACTCAAAGATGTAAACATGAATGAGCAGCGCCTATTAGCCGGAGGGGGTCTGACAGCCGCTAAGTTCGTCATTCCACCAGGAAGGAGGTGCACGGCTCGGGTTGTCTGCAGTTCAACCACGCCTAGATAGTCAATACCGCGGTTCGATCGCATCCGCTTTGTTACTTTGTGCCAGTAAGGGCTCTCAAAAAGGGAAGTGTCCAGGCCGCTCGGAGTGAACCAAAGCGATGTTTTTCAGACATGGAGGAGATACAGAGAGACAGGGACTGTCGATGACGTGCCTCGCTCAGGCCGCCCAAGGACTGACTACCGCTACAGTGGATGACTGCTACGTATGGATTATGGCTCGAAGGAACTCTGACAGCAGCGCCACCCTGTTGAATAATGCTTTTCGTGCAGCCGCAGGACGTCGTGTTACGACTCAAACTTTGCGCAATAGGATGATGCGCAACTTCATACCCGATGTCCGTGGCGAGGTCCATCTTTGCAACCACGACATCATGTAGCGCGGTACAGATGGGCCCAACGACATGCCGAATGGACCGCTCAGGATCGGCATCACGTTCTCTTCACCGAAGAGTGTCGCATATGCCTTCAACCAGACAATCGTTGGAGACTTGTTTGAAGGTAGCCCAGTCAGGCTGAACGCCTTAGACATACTGTCCAGAGAGTGTAGCAAGGTGGAGGTTCCTTGCTGTTTTGGGGTGGCATTATATGGGTCCGATGTACGGCGCTGGTGGTTATGGAAAGCTCTGTAACGGCTGTACGATACGTGAATGCCATCCTCCAACCGATAGTGCAGCCACATCGGCAGCATACGGGCGAGGCATTCTATAAGGTGGCTGTTTGAATAAATGTCAAATTCACCAAGAAATAGACAGTAAGTTGAGATAAATAAAGGAAATTCCAGAGACAGAAAACGCCGATTTAAAAGGAGTATTACGGCAAAAGCGGTGCCATTAAAAATTTTCAGTACTAATTCAAGGTTAGAGATCACAAGCTATTTAGAGTACTGCCTTACACTATTCCACCTTGTTACCGAAGATAAGTATTTTTAGAATTAAACAAGATGCTAGATGATTGATCATTGAAACTTCAACCTCAATATACAACAGTCCATTGCAAATTGTGGATAAGAAGGAATTAGGTTGGTCATTGACGCGCGACAGATAAATTCCATTATTATTCCTGAGACCGATCGCCCAGAAAAATTGGAGGAGCTTTTACAAAAGTTCTTTGGGGTCAAAATTTTCTCTTCCCTTTACTTGACGTCTAGTTTTTGGCAAACAGAACTAACACCTGCATGTAGAAAGTATATGGCTTTTATCGCATTTGGACGAAGTTATCAGTTCAATAGGCTCCCTTTCGAACTGAACATATCCTCTGCTGCCTTTATAACAGGTTTAGGAACTGTATTGGACAGAGATCTCCAACAGCGTCTCACCTGTTATGTCGATGACATTTTAGTAACCGAACCATCATGGAAACTTCATAATGAGTTGCTCAGTAAGTTGTTAAGGACATTAAAAGAATATGGAATAACATAATAAAGTCCAGTTTTGGGAATAAAAAGGTTGAGTTTTTAGGCCATATTATTATTGAACAGGGAATTGAACCTAACCCTAGAAAACTGCAAGAGATACAGAATATAGGCACTCCATACAACAGAAAGACGTTTCGTGGCTTCCTGGGACTCATTACCTTCTACATATGGTTCATTTCGATAGAATCCCTTGCTACCCCACGCTTATGTACGTTAACTAGTAAAAAGATGCCCTCGGTGAGGCATGCCCAAGCAGAACAGGAGGTTCAACAACTACGAAAGTCACTGGTAAAGGCATCAAATTCAGCGTATCCCCATTTGACGAAGGAATTCTGTATAGCGACCTACAGTGCTAAGACAGGATTAGGTGTGGTACTCTTTCAACAGCATGAGAAAGATGGACAGTGGATAAAAAAGACGATAGCTTTCGCTAGTCGAATACTAAGCAAATTTGGAAAGAATTACTCGATCACAGAGTTAGAAGCCTTGGCAGTAGTATGGGTGTTTCGTAGATTCGAATAGTTCCTGTTTGATCGAGAAACCAATGTGTCTACTGACCATAATGCACGAGCTGTTAAGTGCAAAACTATTGCCAGGAAGATTAGGTCGGTGGATGTTAACGTTGCAGGAATATGATTTTCGAATCACCTAAGTGCCTGTACCGTCAAACATCATAGCTGATATCCTCTCCAGATTGCCAAAAGGAGTTAATGAAAGCAGAGTGAGTAATACACAAGAAGAGCAAGTAGCCACGTATTACTTGAAAAAAGTACCATTTGAAAATTACATCACCAATACTTTAAAACAGTTAGGTTGGGGCAAAACAAAGACCCAGATCTCCCCATGGTTAAAGCTAAGTGGAAAAATCTTGACTCGCGGGCCATTAGGCAATTCTATCTCATAAAGGGCAATGTCTTATTCTACAGACGTAATACAGATACAAGTTTATGGGTCGCACTTGTACCACGGGATCTGATAAATAAGTATATTAGGAATACTCATTTGAGAAACAGTCATTCTGGTTCTAAGAAATGCTTTTTTAAAATTAAAGATGCCTTGTCACTTCGCAAATATGGAGCGAAGACTCAGACAGGTTCTGGCTAAACGTAAGAAATGCCAGAGGGCTAAACATGTAACTTTTCAAACGAGACCACCAATGTTCCGTATCATTCCAGAGAAACTGAGACACGTAGCAGCAACAGATCTAATGGGCCCATTTCCTCGTACACAGCGAGGTCATGTATTCATTTTCGTGGTCCTAGAATTAACATCAAAATACGTGACGCTTACTATCTTGAAGAAAGCAACTGGGTGCAGTATATGCAATGCACTGACACAAAATTTCCTTCGACATGTTGGTCGCGTCGATAAAACGCTGTCAGACTATGGGCCACAATACCATTCAGCACAATGGCAAAACACCCTGCAACGGCACAAAATCAAACCTGTTTATATTTCCAAATATATGCCAAGCGCCAACCCAGCTAAACGAACGATGAAGGATTTAGGAACCCTCTGTCGTTTGTATTGTAGCAAACGGCATAATACGTGGGACAGACATTAGTCTGACTTCCTGGATGTGGTAAACGAAATGCCACATAGCAGTAAGTTGTTACCTCCAATAACATTCTGAAAAATAAGCCGCCACTGGATAAAATCCGGGAAATAATTAAATTACCCCCAGCACAACATTAACATCTAGTAAAATTGGTACTGAGCAATTTGAAGGCTGTGGCGTTAAATAGAAAGAGCCGAGCGGACAAAACGGCAACATCACGATTATTTTCACTAGGACGAAAAGTACTTGTGAAAACCCACCATCTCCCTAGCGAGAAAAAACATCAAAACAATAAGTTCTTTTCAGTATATCAAGGCCCTATGGAAGTAAGCAATGTGGTCCATAATAATGCAGTCGAATTGGTTAACCCAAAAACATGAAACTCATTGGGCCTGCACCATGTGAGTCAATTTAAATTGTATA